>NW_026623329.1:1706685-1709253 GCF_030028575.1 Malurus melanocephalus | reverse complement strand
TTCCCTTTCCCTTTCCCTTTCCCTTTCCCTTTCCCCTTCCCTTTCCCTTTCCCCTTCCCTTTCCCTTTCCCACATTCATTTATCAAGGATTATTTCCTGCCTTTTCCGTATTTTTTTTAATAAACCCAATTGGTTTCTGATTTATCTGGGTTCTCATCAAAACTTGAATGCTAATCCCAATAACCCACTAAGGAATAAAAGATTTGGTCTGTAAATATCRTCCAGGGAAAAATGAGTGGACTGATTGCTTCAAAAAGAAATATTTTTGCTTGCTTTGTTAATACCATTTGATGTGATCTGGAGAGGGCCAAAAGAAAAGAAATATAAAGCTTATGATTGCAAAATCATTTTTTTTTAATCACAATCACACAGTTAATGTTGGTCAGTACAGTTTTATTATGATCTAGAAGAGGAAATGATCAAGGGCAAAGAGATTATATTACTTAGCGAAATTGAACAAGGAAGGGTTTTTTTGTTTGGTTCTGTTTGGGATGWTTTTTTCCCCCTGTGACTTGAATTGGAATTGTGTTTTAACTTCTGATGACTTTTTTTTTTTAAAAACCCATCATGCTAAAATAAAATACATGGTGACCAAACAACAGGCMTGTAAACAGAAGTTGGAAATGGGGCTGCTTTGTCATAGTGGGTGGCTGAATCACAGGAGCAGGAGCTTTRTTTGTTTGTCAGGAGCAAAACTGGCCCGAAATATTGGCTGCAAATATCTCTGCAGGGTATTTTTCTATACCAGTTCAAGTCCAAGAGCTCCAGTCCCTCCCAGTAASGCACTGGGCAGCAGCTGAGGTTGATGCTGGGCTCAATCCAGCATTGGAACCTCTGGGTCCTTATATCCAGAAGAGTTATTTCCCATTCCACAAATGTTAATGACTATGGAAACAAATCTATTGACTTTTAATCAAGGCACAATCTGATGGCAGTCTTGCGTAGTCATGTTTTGTTTTGTTTTTAATGTAATTCAGAACCCGATGAGCGATTTCTCAGCTCTGAATAAAACATGTATTCATTACGCTTCATTTAAAATTGGTCATGCAGTTTTTTGTTCTCCCCCTGCTGGATTTTGCCCTTTAACTGGGAGCACGAGCTGTGCTTTCTGCTTAAAAGTTGGTAAATTTTGGCTGAGTGGGAGGGATTCTGCAATTCTGATGAATACTGTGAGTCCCAAAGTGGCTCTGACAAGGTGCTCTTAATGCGGGGGGCTAAGCTAATCTAAACTGAGCCTTTGACATTAACTCCAGTGGAGACTAATGGCTAGAAAAATGGTTTCTGTAAAATTAAATTTTAATTGGAAAATTCAGTGAATTAGATCAATCTGAGTGTTTCTATTCAAGGCAGACCAAGGAAYAAGGATAATTTAGATGGTTCTCTCAGCTTTGACAACCCAATAGTGCAGTGCCGAGGTCTGAGGACCAGAAAGAGAAACTGGACACAAAACACACCCAAAAGTAACTAGATTGTGTCTTGTTTAAAGATTCAATATGGAAATGAGAAACTGGAACAGAGGAACAGGAATTAGATTYATCAAAGTATTTATTTTCTAACAGCATCAGTATTTTAATGCACTGCCTTGCTGGCCRTGAAAACACACAGCTGTGCACATAGATGCAGAGCAGAAAGAAAAATCCTGATTTTAACCAMTGAATGAAACCTGGTGGGTTTTGCATCTTTGCTTCTAGCAGCTCTCACCCTTCCAAAMTACAGACACATTTGTCTCCATCTTCCTCCCATCAGCTCAGGTTGTCAAAACTTAGTTTCAGGCTGTGGTGCTTGGCGCTTTGTGTGCAAGCACACACATTTCTCTGCTTTGTGCTTCCCTGCCTTCATCCCGTTCCACATTCATGTCAAGAACTCACAAATCTGTCGCTGGAGTTGTCAGTCATTATCCTGAAAAAAAAATCCCAGCTTGTTCCTATCCTTGTAGTGAGTTGCTGGGTAAAAAGGACAAAAAAATTGTCACAGGAGCCCCAGCAGTAACAGCATTTCACCAGGAACAACTTGGGCAGCATCTGAGCTCTGCAAARAGTGTCCAAGCTGTGCTGAGCCCTGTCTCCCATAAAGGACATATCTGGAAACCTGGGAAATGCCTGAAAGCTGCTCAGACTGAGAAAAGACTCTCTGAGATAATGTTTGCTGCCCAAGAGGTCTGACAAGATGCGGTGGCAGGTCTGTGCAGGTTGTCAGATAGCATTTCTGCGGCTTGCTTGCCTTTTACAAGGAATGTTCGTATTCTTACAGCACAGACGTTCCCCCAGAATCCTCTTGGAGCTTCTGGGCTGTGTTACTGATAAGTGCAGCACAAGGAGAAAAAAAAAAAAAAAAAAAAAAAAAAAGAATAGAAAAAGAGATTGTCCTCAAAGGTTGTTCAGTGCAAACAGACAGGCACAGATGGTGGATGAGACAAGGCTGACACCACTGCTCAGCCCAGCTCACGCAACTGAGCCACAGCAGAGCTGATAACAGACCTGTGCTCAAAGAACCACTTCACTGTCCCACCCTGGGCACACCAGGGCTTCTCCTTCTCCTCCATCCAGCCCCATCCCCTGCTCTCAGCCC
>NW_026623329.1:1695770-1705737 GCF_030028575.1 Malurus melanocephalus | reverse complement strand
GAAGGGAAGGGAAGGGAAGGGAAGGGAAGGGAAGGGAAGCAATTCTTTCCCCAGCCAGCAGGTTTCAATTTAATAATATTCTCCGAGGCTGTGATTACCCTCAAACTTTAGATAGGACTCTCCCTGAATTATTCAGGGCAATTTGTACTGTAATCATATGCTTGTTAATATGGCTGCGTGCAACTTTAATTCGAAAGAGCTTTTCTTCTGTGCCCTGGAGCTGCTGCCATCAAGGTTAGAGATAGTCTGTGCTTAACAATCTGCTTCTCAGTGCTGTGCAGAAAACTGCAAGATGCTCTGGAAGTTGCTGTTCAGAAAAAGATCGATAAAACCCCTCACAAGATATGGAGAAATGTCAAGAACTTCCTTTCTTGTGTTCAGTAACTCTGGGGCATTTGTCATATTGGATGACTAGGATTTTAAATTTTAATTTTAATTTTAATTTTAATTTTAATTTTAATGGAAGACCCTTGGTTTGCAATCACACAGACTAGGGCACAGCTTGGTTTAATATCTACCACACTGGTGAGGATGAAGGTTTGCTCAGTCACTGAGCTGTAACCCCTCTGTTACACCCTCAGAATGGAACCTGCACCTTTCCCCCTTTGCAGAATCAAGCAGAAGTTGACCCAAGAACACCCTAAKTTTGATTCAGATTTTGTCTTTATTTCTAGCAGGACAGGAACTGAGGTGAAAGTGTTTCTAACTCACAAGATTGATAAAAGGCCTCCCATTATTTCAGATTTATATAAGAAGTCCTTTCTATCCGTGGCAGTAGGACTGTGTTCTCATCCTCACAAAACCAACAGCACGTGTGAAGAAAGCATCACAAAGATTTACAGTCTTGGAAAAAAAAGGATTTTTTTTTTTTTTTTCTTTCTGATCAGGGGCATCTATTATAATTTAATTCTATTCACTTGAAGACAGATAAAACACAGAGCCCTACAGCAACCTTTAGCCATTCAGTTCACCCCATATTTTGTGCTGCTGTAATCCACYAGTAGCTGACACGGCCAAGCTTATAAAGCCCTGCATGATATTTTGCAAATCGAAATTGTTGAGGCACACAGGGAGCAAACCTCCCATTGAAATGTCAGCACACTGAAATTACAATTTAATGAGTAGCTTTCCAGCAGCAGCTTTCACATATCAGTTGTGCCTCACAGCAATAACAGTGAGTGGGGAAAAAAAAATATATTAAAAAAATCTGTGTCTGTTTGAGATAAAGGTCAACTGCCAGGTGACACTGAGTGATGCCTCCTAATCAGGTTTGATTCCCAGGCTCTGTGGTTTTTATTGGTCCTCTCACAATTGTACTATTTTTGTTACAGAAGGTTCTGCTTGAGATTAGGGACCTATTTCTTCTGGGGTTGGTACAAATTATTGAAAAAATCACCTCTGGTCCCAAGAATTTACGATCTCAGGACATTAACAAGCAGAAGAAGAGAAGGTGAAGTGATATCTCCCAAACCTCTGAATATTCCAAGATAAAAACTGTGGAATTCATGGAATGGCTGGCTTGGTGGACAAAATGGGGAAAAACCCACCCAAACCCCACCAACCCTCTATATTGTCCCAATGAACACAAATTAAAAAAAAAAAAATGATATTAGGCCTAATTGTTTGTATTTCTCATATATGTTTATATAACTCACATATTTCTTGATGAAACCAATTCACACAATGAAAATTTTAAAAGTGTTTGTGGAAAAGCAATACAGTCCATCATACTGGCTATTTATTAATTTTTAAATAAACTTAATTTGTGCTCACTTCAAATAAGAATAACAATTTCATAGTGAAATATTTTAATTGTTTTTCTAGAAAAAAACCCCAAACCTCTTATTTTATTTTTCAGTGTTTTTTTTCAAACACTCTTCCTTGTGTGACCCCCATGATTTCCATATTTTACAAATCTCGTGTCCTGTACACTTCCAAATATCATCTTTGGAACTGTGATTACCTCTGATGAAAATGGTAATAGTGAACATCTTTAAGGTTTGACATATTTATTTCATGCCTAAAAAATCCCAAACAGAGCCTTACCTTGACAAAACTTTCACAACAAAAATAACAAATAAAGAATCTGCTGTTGTTTCAGGAGAGCAAAATCCTGTGCTGTGTGTGAGTTTTATGTGATCATAAATGTACAAATGGATAAAAGAGGGTTGAGCTGGCTCAGACCTGCAGTCCCTAAATGCATTAGAAATACGTTAAGGTGCTGTTCTCCATCTGAAGACATTCTGAGTTATCAAATTAACTGGTTTGTTGTCCCAACATCAACAGCAGCTCCTGGGTTATATTAAATATTGAAAGCTTTCTCAGGGGTGTTTCCACTGTGGCTGGTTTTAAGGTGATTTATCAGCATGGGCAGAGTACAGACATTTTTTTTTTCTGTCTTTTCATGTACATTTCAGTTTGTTTTGGTACATATGGAATGGTTTGTGTTGGAAGGGGCTCAAAAAATCATCCCTATATCTTTCTCACTCTGCAGATTACATGGCCTGTTTTGTCCATGTCAATATAAAAGGCACAATAAATGAGTAAATTAACCAATTTGTTGCCTTTTTGTGTATAATTTATGCACAAGGGACTCTCAAACCTCAAAGTAGTGTAATAATGGATAAAGAGATGTTTGTTCTCATGGATAAAATTAGGGTTTTTCAAATTTTTATTTTCCTTTAAAAAAAAATCCAGGCAAATAAAGAAAAGCAAAAATAACTCCTAGCTTCCCCCTCAGAAAAACAACAGCAACAAAAAACCACCCCAAACAAAATCAAGCAAACAAACAAAAAAAAACCCATAACAAAAAACCAAAATAAAGCAAAACCAAATCAATAAAAAAAAACCAAAACCAACCAACCAAACAAAACAAAACCGAACAAAAAACAACACAAAAAAACCACCTGTAAATGATCTGCAGATTTTTCCAGGAAAAAAAAAATGGGAAAGAAGGAACAATAAACTGATGCATTGTTCTAGGCAGGGGAAGACCCTCACTATGTGTGAAGCAGTCAGACACAGGCTGAGACACTGGAGGAGGCAGTGAGATTCTGTTTGAAATGCCTGGTACATAGGAACTCCCATCTTTTGAATTTCCTGGGTGTGTTTCCTGAGAGAGGGGTAGCCAAGGCAGTAAAACCTGCAGAGGCAGCAGCCATGGAGCACTCACTGCCTCTGGAAATCTTAGGGGGCTTTGGCTGTCCTTTCAGTAACTCACCAAACATCCAGAATAAATGCCAAACCAGCCTATTGAGGTTGAACCAGGTTTTAGGATTTTACATCCATCACTTCCTGGTCTTTAGGCTCCAGCAGGAAATTCTGTGAGCTGCTTTACATTTGTTGTTTGCCACCAGCCCCATTRCTACCTGGGTGTCATCAAGGGTAAGAAACACAGGAGATGGACCTGGGGGAATTTATTCTCCTTCTCTGAAAGTTCCTTGACTTTTCTTCTGCTCCAGAGAAGTCAAAGCAGATGTTTGAAAAGGATTCTGAATCTTGCGGCATCCTGCAAAAAGAAAATCAGGATGTAGGGAAAATACAACACTTCTGTACAAGAAATGAGAGTTATAACTGAAGGAATAGATGATATTAAAAGTGAGAAGCTGCTTCCCTGGCAGTTTTCAAGGCCAGGCTGGGTGGGACTTTGAGAAACTTGGTCTGGGGGAAGATTCCCTGCCCGAGACAGAGGGGATGGAATGAGAAGAGAGAAATCCACAGCTTCTCTGGACAACCTGTTCCAGTGTCTCACCAGCCTCAGAGTGAAGAATTTTCTCCTAATATTTAGTCTAAATTTACTCTTCCTTCAGCTTAAAATCCCATTCTCCAAATTTCCAGCTCTTTTATTTTTAGTATTTTTTTTTTTTTCTCTTCAATTGAAATAATGTGACCTGAATTTAAACAAACAGATTTTCAGGGGTGGGCAACATAGAAAGATCTTCAAAATAAGATCCACAATCATACAAGTGTTCAGTAGGTAATACATATTTATAAATCGGTTTGTTATTAAGTCCCATTAATTTTAATGGCTTATTCATTCAGATAGGAATTGTCAGTTTAAATGTGCTTGAACGTCTCTGCCTTTGAACTTTGGCTCATGGGTCAGAAATAGTCTTGTCTTATTTTAGGGAAGGATTGTCTGCTCCTGCCCTGGCAGAGCAAAGTCACCCAGGTCCTTTTTTCTGCTCTCCAAATCATGATGTGTAACAGGGATCTTTCACTGAAGGGCAGGGAGGACAAATGCACACAGACAGCAAAACATGTTTTATTCATGGCACTTCCCAACAGATAAACTCCATTATYTGGCATTTTATCTGCCTTTTAAGGCATTCCTACAGGCAGCAGGGTGAACTGCATTTTCCCCTGCTCAGCCCATCAGTTACCTCAAAAGTGAAAGGGGAGAGGGAGCACATGGGATTTATCAGCAGGAATTCTTGGCTCAGGTATCTCTCCTGGTGAGGCTTTTYTGTGTAGGAAGGTCGTGAAGCACCATCTGTGATGGGAGAATCTGATGAGGCTGCAGTGTTAGATCTCAGTGCCTGTTCTTACACATTTACTCAGGTTTAATGTCTGCTTGGCAGTTCATGGCTTTTACAGTTCAGTAATTTCTTCTCTTTAGCAAATCACGAAATCATCTTGCCCTGTGCTGCCACATTATTCTCGTCAATCAGAGCTCTCTGAAGGCTGAAGGTTTCCTCTTGCTGCTTGAAACTGAGTCTGCATTTAGCATGGGAGTTACAGAATGATCTTCTAATTTTAGTGCCAGCTAAAATGTGAACTTAGGAATAGGGGTGTACTGGATGCTGGAGCAAATAGTGCTAGAAGGATTTTGTAGCAGCCAAAGGTTGCATCCCACCGGTATTTTATGGCCTGCCAAATTTATCACATCTGCTTCTGGGTCTTGCMATCGTAGCCTGTGACTGAAAGCACATTTTTCCCCAAAGATATTGATTCCAAGTGAAGTGGTAACTTTGACAGAATGAGATGTTTGGGCATCTTGTCTTGTTAGGGCTGTCTCAGGTCAGGTTACTGGACGTCTAAGGAGCTGCAAACCCTTAAATTCAAGGTCTCACTTGACTTCTTGAGATGGAGTGATTTCTACTCCAACAAAAAGACTCAAGACTYGAACTTATTTCACCAAGCAGGATTTTTTTTTTTCGCAGGTGAAACTGTGGGGTTGTTTTTTTTTTTTCAGTGAAAAGAAAAAGAACAAAAACTTTACACTGGAAAGTGAAACTSTTGCCCTTTGCCAGCCATGTGCCCATTCTCAGTGGCAGTTCAAAAGCCACAGTTTGGAGAGGGAGATGCCCAAAAACCCTCTCTGTATTCTTTGCATCATTCCTGTGCTCTGTGTCCTTTGCAACAATTGGATGCAAGCTACAACTTCTGTTGGAAAACCTGTCATTTGCAATTAGGCATAAACATGTCTGATTGATTTATCAATTTACCTGATATTCTCAGTTGATTCTTTTTTCTCTTGCCCAGCCAAAGAGGCATCAGAAGAAAATTTTAAATCCCAGATGACTCCTCAGTTATATCCTCAAGTCTTTTATTTGGTTTTGATCTGCAGCAGAATCTCTGCGCACATAAAAGCTCCATAACTTTCAAATTTCAAGGTCGACCTCTGTGTATCCAAAGAGCTTAACATTGCAGTCAGGCTTATTGATGGATAGTTTTTCTTTTGTTCTGCCACATGTACATCTATACTTACATCTGRTACTCAAAGAGGTGATCTTTTCTTYCACGAATAAATACACTGCCCTAGGCTCCCATTTGCAGCACTCTGGAGAGAGAAGGAAATTTTCCTGGGACACTGAACTCGCAGCACTGCATAATGTTATTTGAAATTGAGACACACTTGTCTGAAACCTTGCACGAAAGTGCATAATAGTGTTTGTTTTTTTTTATTATACATTTTATTCTCTCGTGTCATGGTTTAGTCACTGTGGGCAGCTGAGCTGCACATGGGCTCTCACTCACTCCCCCTTCCTGAGATGGAGCAATGAAGAAAATGGGAGGGTTAAAGATGCAAAACTTGTGTGTTGAGAGTTTAATATGGAAAAGAAAAGCTGTGCCCAGAAGCAAAGGAAAACAGGGAATTCCTTCCCCACTTCCCACAAGGGCAGGTGGGTGTTGAGGGAACCAGAGCTCCATCAGGTGTGACAGTGACTTGGTGAGACAAAAGGCATCTCTGAGAACTTCCCTCCCTTCCTTCCTTTTCCCCCAGCTTTATGTCCTGAGCATGCCATGATACATCTGGAATATCCCTTTGGTCAGTGGGGGTCAGMTGTCCTGGATGTGCCCTGTCACATTTTTTTGTGCCCCTCCAGTGAGAGGCAGAAGAGGCTTTGATGCTGTGAAAGCACCAACACAGCTTTCACCCCAAATCCAAATTACAGCCCCATACAAGCTATTGTGAAGAAATTTAACTATATCCCAGCTAAACCAAATGTATTCCATTATCATGCTTGATTAATGTCCAAATTTGTCCAATAATTATTCCTAATAAACAYATCAGAGGAGCCTGTCTGCTTGCACAAAACACTGATGCTAAAAGCAGATGAACTTCCCAGGATGGTGATTGATTTCCCAGGAAAACCAGATTGCATTTTAAAAATTGGGTGGAATCAGTGCAGCCAAATGCTGATCTGATTGGAGCAGAAAGGGTATTTGGGGACAGCAATGTGTGACAAGTAAGGATCTGAGTACTTTGAGATAGTTTTGTGCATGTCATAAACTTGCAGCAYAAAAAAAAGGCCAAGAGATTGCAGACACAAAGGGGATAAAGGAGGGAAGCATTGACACATCCAGTGACAATAATTGATGTGGTTCTTTCCCAATTCATGGCACTTGAACTCCTGAAGGTTGAGCCTTTTTCCTACGGAGGCAAGGCACAAGATTAGAAAGACAACGACASTGGTGGCAAATTAAAACCAGAAGACCCAAGGGTCAGAAAACAGCTTCTCTGCAAATAACTCAAGCCAAGGAAATGCCAAATGTAATTTAGATGGATTTTATTGCTTTTTTCCAGCACACTTCCTGTTGCTGAGGTTTGTTTCCAGGAGCTTTGGGCTTCTGTCTTTTCCCTCGGCTTCGGGTGTTACTTTTCTAAGATTCAGGGTAAAAAAATAAATTTCTCTCCACATGCTCACACACATTTCTTACCAGAGGTACAATGACAATGACAAACCACTTTTCTGTGCTGAGCAATTATCTGGAGATAAGTCAAAGCAGTTTGAGAGGCTGCTCAGTGGGACAACCTTGCCCAGGAATTTCTCCTGACTTGGCTTCTGTGCTGCTAAAGGACACGGAGTCCCTTTGTGAGGGCTGAGCCTGGTGTGACTGCACTGTCAGCTCCTGGTGAATTCATATATATTTAAGTGCATTAAACATCTGCTGAATTAGTTCTGGGAGGGCTGCTCTGTTAGAGGAACCCTCCTGCCCTTGAGAAGCAAATCACGAGGCAGCTCGCGCCGAGCGCTGACGTTGCGTGCGACCGGAGGCTGCATCGCCCTCCCGAGAAAGGATGGAGGAGACTCCATCCTCGGGTATAAATTGCTGACATTCCCTGTCCCAGGCAGTATAATGAAGCCTTAACCTTGCAAAGCTTCTTCCCCTGTGATCAGAAATATATCCAGTTCGACCCAGCTACGCTCTCCCTTCTGGAAAAGGCAGTCCTGAGCTAAGCATTTCTCTTTCCCTAAATTCTAGGTGGAAGTGAACTACAGAGGATAATGCTGGCAAGGAGTTTCACTGCCTGGGAGCACTTGAATKGCCCTGGAGATGCATTTAGAGCTCCAGGTTTGTTTAAACCTGCAAGGCTGATWTGGGGATTGCCAGGACACARCCTGCTTGAAACTGKCTGAGAGCAGTGGGGCTGCTCAGCSTGGAGAAGAGAAGGYTCCAGGGAGAACTTAAAAYCTGTTCCAGTGYCYAAAGGGGCTCCAAGAGARCTGGGGAGGGACTGAGGACAAGGGATGGAGTGACAGGGTGAGGGGGAATGGCTGCAAACTGAAAGAAAGGTTTAGTTTTTATTATTTCCTAAATATTAGGAAAAACAAATCCTTCCCTGTGAGGGTGGTGAGGGCCTGGCATAGAGAAGCTGTGGCTGCCCCAACTCAGGATTTGTTCAAGGCCWGGTTGGAAAGGGCTTGGAGCAGCCTGGGATAGTGGAAGGTGTCCCTGCCCATGGAAGGGGGGTGGAACAGGATGGTCTTTATGGTTCCTTCCAACACAAATCATTCTGTGATTCTATGACACTATTATTAATTTCTGCCTTGATGCTCCTCAAGAGTSATGCTGAACAGACATTTTCAGGCTTTTCCTGTTTATTTCTGTGGTTCACAAGACACACAAGTTCTCCTGGAAGTGTCCACAGAAACCGCAGAGCTGCAGCTGGCAGAGAAGCGGCACCAGGGAGAGTGACCAGGAGGGACAGAGGGCAAAGAGGCTGCACTGTGGTTTTGGGGGGAAACATGACAATCATAAAGAGTAATTTTGCATCTGTGTCCTATCACAGCAAGAGTAGAAGTTGTGCAGGATGAGAAATTAACAGCTGGTTGAGATTTCTGTAAGCACGATGGCAGTGGCTTGCCAGCTGTTTCCAACATCTGCACATTCTTTAACAGCTGGCAGTTCAAAGCCTTTTTTAAAAACTTAGTATTTCAAAAAATAAATGGTGGAATTAATGTTATTTTTTTTTCTTTTTTCTTTTTTTTTTTTTTTTTTCTACATAAAAAGCCGATTTTGAGCTCTATTCAGGACAACCTTGGGAACTCCTTGCAAAATTCATCTTTACACCCATAAAAGAGCCAGAGAGGAGCAACTKGGCTTAGGTGACCCCAAAAAAGACCCTGCCCTGCCTGGTCCCAGGCTTATCATGGGAAAAGCTCCCCACAAAGCGGAGCCAAAAGGAAAAAGGGCAGTGGGGGAGCCCTCAGTGATGGCTCAGAGCCAACCCCAGCCCCATGGGTTTGGGGGGACCCCCTCAGTGGGGTGAGTGGGGAGGGTCCACTCACACTCCAGAAGGAGTCACTTCCTTGCAGGAATGGGAAATGTTACGTGATGCAAAATAGAATATTTTGTGATTTCAGAAGAATTATTATTGGATGCCTAAGGTAGAAGGCAGTGGCATGGAAAGGAATAGGTATAGGTAATTTTGGAAGTAACAAGAGCTGTAAAATAAAGAGATGAGTGGTTAGAAAGATGTGCCTTTGTTTAAAAAAAGGCTGGATGTGGCACCCAGTGTCATGGTTTAGCTGATAACTTGGTATTAGGTCATAGAGTGGCTTTGATGATCTCAAAGGTCTTTTCCAACCTATTTAATTCTGTGATTCTGTCTGTGCTACCACACAATTCACAGTTTGTGTATGTGGGTTTTTGTTATGTGCTTGGGATTCTGTACCAGTAACAGTTTTGAGACTTGTGGCCTCCTCTTTCCAGGTGTCAGAAACTGAGAAAGCGACGATCCAGAGGAGCTGGATCCACTCTCTGTATATTATATATATATATATATATATATATATGGGTGCCTATACATTTATCTAATTAAATGAACAAATAAACATCCCTCCTATTTACAGACCTTAATCCTGAGCTGCCAAACAAGAGCAGCAGGGCAAGGCTGTGGGTGAGGATGTGTCTCTGTCTGRATTACTGTGGCCACCATGTATACAGGAATTCATGAGCTGTGCGTGTGCCTGCTGGGAATATCGGCTCCGTTTCACCACTGGGCATCTCTTCATCTACTGGATTTGCTAATCCCCTAAAAAGAATTGAGAGAGGCTCCCAAATTTCGCTGTAAAAGATTACATAGTCCACTAATGATCTGTCTCAAATTATTGAATGCATCTTTCTGTCATATCTTCCCTCTGCTCTTATGTGGCTGAAAAAAGAAAGCCCAAACTGGCTCAATTTTTAAGATAAATTTCAATAGTGTTTAAAAACCAGCAAATAATTTTCAGGTTTT
>NW_026623329.1:1689735-1695513 GCF_030028575.1 Malurus melanocephalus | reverse complement strand
TTTGTTTTGTTTTGTTTTGGTTGCAATGGGAAATATTTGTCTTTGTTCTGTGACCTGCTACAATCCCTAGATCCTTTGCAGAACAGCTCCCACTTTTCCAAGTGTTCCCCAGCTTGCATTTTGGCAAGTAGTTTTACCAAAATTGAGGGCATGGGCCAATCTAGAATAACACCTAGCCAAAATTTTCAGACTATTTCTTACATTTGCCAAGACCTACCACTGTGTCTTGCAAAATATCAATAGTCCTCAAAAACTTGATGTTGATAAACTTAATCCCAGTTTCAGCACTCAGGATACAGAATGAGCTCTACCCAGCAGAGATGTCTCAAAAACCTTATTTGAAGAGATGTCTCAAAAACCTTCCTTGACACAACCCTTCACTTGTCAGCACAGCTTTGTTATGTGCTCTGGACAGAAGTTATTGTCATGTTTTCCTGCCCTCAGAGTAATTTTGTTTAGCTAATGTTTATCTTACTGATGGATTGTCATGTTCCACAGTGACAAAGCTTCACTGCAGACAAGGATTGAAGCCTTCTCCCCCTGCACAATGCTCCACAGYGTTTATTATCTTGCCATGCAAGGAAACCACATTGGGCTGTTCTTGACAAATCCATCCCCTTGTCATCCTCTTTGCTCAGACATTGTCTGCTCAATGTTGTTCATTGAGAGACTGAATCTTTATGGTATTTAATTTTCTGTCTTTTCCATTACAAAGACAGCTTTTGTGRTTTCTTTTCTTGTCCAGTCTCCTTTTCTTCCACAAGGTCTTAAAAATCTGAGACAGCAGTAGACATTTAAATAAATTACCCAGGAGGAAGTTAATTGGAAGAAGCTATATTCCAGTTGATAATTATTTCATGTTCTTTTCCTACTCATAATCTGTGAGTTTCGTTTGTCATATTGGTATTTACTGGGCCAGTCATTTCTCGCTGAAATTTTTTATGAACCCCGATACCACATGAGAAGTCACATTCTAACTTTTCTGACAATTTTTCCGTGCCACAGAGTTATTTGAGCACACTGAGTACTTCCCTTGTTCTTACTAAAGATGCAATCACACAGGATTTCCTTTTTCCCTAGGACATTCTTTGAGTAAATCAGCTCAATTTATCATTGGCCTCTCACATTTTACTCTCTATATTCTCAAATCACGAGGAGTGAGATTGCCAGACTAGTGTCAATACTTTTTTTCTGTGAAAGTTTTATTTCATTAATTTTCTCAYAAAATTAGATTGAGTCTTTACTGTTCTTTCTGCTGTGCTTAGTAATGTATCCATAAGCTCATCTGGGTCTCCCTCAGTGSCATCATATCTCTTATAATTATTAGGTTATTCATCCAGGAATGGAACAGCAGAATTATTTAYGGAAGTCTTTTCCTGGCACTTTCTATTCCTATACTAGAAATCAAATATGAAGATGCACTGAGCAATAATATTTTGTTGGGGATGATAGGTTGCCTGAAAAATTGTCAGAGATCCCTGCAAGGTGGGGCAAACACAAGAGTATTAAATTTGTTCATCGATGCTGTTGTCCTCATGAACAGCAAGAACTGTGAGCCCATAGCCAGGAAGGAACACGCAAATACCTCTTTTACCTGTATTTGTGCTGGAATTAATTAAATTTATGGAGTGGCTTGGTAGAAAGGAAAGCCTCTTTGGGGCTGAACTGATAGAAAGATGGGGTGAGAGTCATCTAACCATGTTCTTGAAGAATGAATTTCACTGAGGAGAGAATTCATTATCGAGCATCACCACCAAAATAGAGATGCTTTTGTTAAATGAGAGATATATTTATTATTTATTATTTGAGAGATTGGTGTTCAAAATCCCAAACTTGAATCATGATATGACCTTCTAAGTGCTGCCTGTCTCTGACTCCAGCTAGTGAAGGAAAACTGGAATATTTGGGAGGCTTTAACTTGGAAAGATCTTCCCAGGAAAGCTCAATACTTGGGATGCTGTTCCTTTTAGTAACTATAATTTCTACAACAAAAAGAACTGCATAGTCCTAGGTCATAGCCAGAGATTCAAGGTGCTGTAATGAGAAAATAAAACCAGGGAAGCCAACTTTCAATACATAATTTAGGTTTGAAAAGATAGAGCTAACAATGAGACCTAAAAGTGTGAAGAACATAAAACCAGATTGATTGAGGATAAATAACCATCAAATGTGGATGTGTAGAGGGTGGCAAGTATGCTGTGATTTTTCCTCAAATACCTCTACCAAACTCCAGCAATTTGCAGCTTGTGGATTCCCTGAGCCAGAGGTCATTTTTCTATGTTTATTAGTCCTTGGTAAGTTATGAYTCCATGAATAATTTGAGATATTATTATCGCTCTGCATAGCTGCATTATTATTAATAATAAATGTTTATTCTTCTTGACTCATCAACAGAGATTTTGTAAAACAATACAAATGATTTTGTATTATAGAAAGTAATGTCCATGTAATAATTTCCCTCACATTTTGTGTCTTAGCAGGACTTGGACAAAGCCCCTGCTCCACAGAGAGTGCTGCTCAGAAGGAACAAATGATATTTTTCCAACCAGTCTTTTTAGCTTTTCCTGTGGCACTCAGCATTGTAACATCCAATTCTAACTTTGTGACACTGTTGTGCTCATAAATCACGGCCCACATCCCCTTCCCTCCAACAGAGRCTCTTAAAAACACCAATCACAAAAGCAGATCCAAAAGCCATCTTTATTTTTCCCCTCCCTGTAATCATTTGACAAAAGAGAACATTTCACATTGACTCAAAATTGTCYTCAGAAACTCTATTTTGTCAGAGGAGAATCTGATGCATTTTCACATAAAATTGATTTTTYCCCTAAGAAAAATGAAAACTCAATCATTATTCATGCAAAAAGAGTTGACTATTTTCAGCTCTTCCATAAATGTCTCAGCTTGGCTGGGAAGGGAAAGGATTCTTATGCTTTTAATTTGCCTTTTTTGGYTTTGCACAGAGTTTGAAGAACCCAGACCTTGATGTCGTTCCCCAGGACACATCTTGCAAGGCTGGAAAGSATGAGTTATCCCTGAAAACACAATATATAACACAGGTACAGTGTGAATAGTGGGTGCAACAGGCACAGCTAAAGAATTATTTTGGTTTTAGCAGAATTATTCACCATCAAAGAGGTTTAAGAGTCCAAGGAAAGYTCTCCTGAACCCCACTAGCAATTATGAACACAGAAAAACCCTGGAAGTGTTCAAGGCCWGACTGGATGGGGCTCTGARCAACCTGGTCTRGAGGGAGRTGTYATCTCTAAGGTGMCTTCAATCCAAACCATTCCATAATTCCATGGTTTTATCCATGGCTGATTGATCTCCAATATTGCCACACAACTCCAGCTCATCCTGCCACATTTACCTTCCTGGCTAAGTCTTTTTAAATTTCATACTCACTATTTTATAGGACAGAAGGACTGGGTTTTACTCTGATGTTTTACTCCAGTTCAGATCTCTGGATGTTCTCTAGTTTTAAAATATTTCACTGCACTCCAGTAGCTGATCCCAAAGGAAAATATTTCTGACGCATTTTTGAACAGCTGATGYGTTTCACTTCACAGCAAGTCAGTGAGAGCACAGCATTAAAAGTTTTACAGAATTTTGTTTCTTTTGCCTAATTTTCCCTCCTCTCATATTAAAATGAGCTGTTATTTTCAACAGTGAGGAGACAAGCAAAAGTGAAAGAGGACTGGAGGCAGAAAGCTGAGGAAGATCAGAAAGGGAAGGAATTAAACAGGACTTGGTGACTGGCAGTAAATGAGCAGCAGACAGGAGTCATCCAAGAGGGAGAACTCATTTTCGAGTTTGCACCTTGTCTCCTTAGATAAGGGATTGTCATTCCTGCTTCACAGAAAAGGTTTAAGACCCCACTACACAAAATGCCTTTAAGCCCTAAAGTCGGTGTGAGAAGAACTAGAAGATCGTGTGTCTGTGCTTCCACCATTCCACCAGCTTAGCACAGTTCATTTTCTTGGGAATGTCCTCCCTCCCTTGTGGGGAGGAATAAACAACAGGAATAAACTATGACAGAGAGTTCAGCCACTAMAGCTTTTAGTATGCAAGGGAACTCTAAACACCCACCTTCTGACCTCTAAGCCATCCCCCTTCTGACTTCTGTACCATTCACCTTCTGATGTCCAAACCAGCAACCAGGAACACCCATGGGCTGCCAAATCACACCTGGGAAATGTCAAAAAGGACGTGAAGAAACACCTGATTTCTGTACCACAGCATGGGGGAGGTAACCAATAAAAGAGGAATAACAGAGGTTGAGCTCTGTCCTGTACCATCACCACTGTAAAAATTGTCTGAAGAAATAGCCTGGATTTACATTGCACGGATTTGTCCCAGTATTAGGAGGTACATCCCCCAATCCTAAMAGAGTTTTGTGGGGATAGCACCTTCCAAACTAAAAACCTCTTACCTGTCCTGGTGTTAGTGAGATTACCAGAGCGTGGTAAATTTACTGCACTGGTTTGAAGCACAGCTGGTTTGTGCAGCTGCATCCTGCTCTCAGAGCTCTTTGTGAGTCCATCACACTCTTAAATATTCCCTTAAGTGCTGACATTATCATAGATACTTAGTTTGGGCGAAAGGAGAATTCACTCTTAGTTGGAGCAGCAAATTGGCCTGACCTCCTCTCCTCTCTCCTGAGTCAATTCACAGCCTCCCCTCTCTCCTGAGGCAAATCACACCCTCTCCACTCCCTGCACTTCGGGAGAGCGCCCCGATAATGATTCATTGAGAGCTGAGCCCTTTAAACTCTATTGATTTCTTGGGTCTGGCTCCTGATTGCATCTGGTAAATTCATTTCTGTTTGATGGTATTAAGTATTTTGAATAATTAATATGGTAATTTATCCCAGGCTGAGGAGTAAATGTTACCTTCTGCTGGGAGGAGTGTTGGGAGGGGAATACTCTTTAGGGCACTTTTCCCAATCCCTTTAATGTCAACACGGTACTTAATGTAAGTGCCTGTCTGACAGCTATTGCTGCTCTGAGACTGCAGGGCAAGTATGACTGGGAGAACAAGCACTCCACACACAAAAATCCATTCTTGCAGTTTGCCTTTAATTGTCTGAAAAACAATCAAAATGCCTCCGTGACATCAAACAGAAGAGGGGGAAAAAAAAATCTCTGATCTATCACAGTCTTCTCAAATAAATGGAAATTTTTGTTGTGTGGTCTTCAGGAGTTGAACAGAACTCCAGGATCCAAACTATGRAACTCTTGGAAACTTGATCCATTTTGGATTTAGCACACCTAATACTGACTTCTGGGCCTTCCTGTCCAACCCACAGTAAAGTAATCCCTTCCTTAATGGATATCAGCATTGGGACATAATTGGCTTTTCTCATTATTTCCTTTACAATGCATCTAATAATCAGACCTATTCATTAATTATGGGTTTACTTTCTATGCCATTATCTTATTTTCTAAACTGGTATTTATATCCTTCAGGTATTCATCATAATTCCCTGACCCTGAAGCCATCTGTAAACCAGCTGCTACCCAAACCACTCAAAAGATTTAAGTCAGATTAACTCTTCCTTTGATTTGTTTTTCCTTGTGAGGTCATGCAGTAGTAAGCATTCAGACACTAGAAAAAAAAATCATAAAGTCAAACTGTTAAGTCACTTTTCATTAAACTGTTAAATCACTTTTCATTAAACTGTTAAGTCACTTTTCACTAGAAAGATGTTTCAGAATAAGGATTCCCACTGAACAACAGCCTGAAATAGCCAGTGGTGTTTATACACAAAACAAAGTT
>NW_026623329.1:1687135-1689592 GCF_030028575.1 Malurus melanocephalus | reverse complement strand
TTTTTTTTGTTTGTTTTTTTTTGTCTAAGCTGATCTTGTCTTCTTGTATATTTCTATTGCCACTTCAGTCTATTTCTGATCTATTTTCTCCAAGATTGCACAGAGTTTTTGAAGGCAGAAATAAGAAGTGAAGAGACAATTTATTTTTGCAAAACTATAGAGATGGAGGTAATTTAATTCTCTCTACCTATTGGATAAGTTCATCCAGAGAGGGTTTCAGCCATATTATTTCTTAGATTAGATAGCAGTATTTTATTACTACAGAGCTTTGATATCTGACAGTGCCTAGARAGCAGTTTCATCTCCATGGCTTGGTTTCAGCAGAGAAAAATCCAGAATAAAAGCTKCAGGTAAATAGTGGGGCTCCAAATCAGGTAAATTGTGGTCTAGAAGTTACAGCTCTAATTTGTCTTTTTGTCCTTTTTTGGCAATTAAAACCCTGATATGTTTCTGATCATGAAAATTTCATTCTGCCACTGTCCCTACCATCTCCAGGAGCAGAGAGATTCAACCAGTGATGAAAATATGCAGCACATTTGAGGGCATCTGAGGCAATCTGCTTTTCTTTACATCTCCCAGCCCTGTTTCTCCACTACAGGGTGCTCATTTCTTTCCTGGAATGCCCATTTTTAGCTTCAGAGATGGATTCCATTGTATAAACAGTTGATCTGTGAGAACATAGTCATTTATTAGCTAAAATGTCCTGGGGCTCCTATTAGAAGAGGAAAAAATTCTGAAAGACATCTATTTGGCTGTTTGCCCACAATTCAAAGCATTTAATATCTCATGCTATCTTAAATAATTCATTACTGCTCAATAAGCCTAATACCTCTGTTGAGAGCGCCGATAAATGAGGTTAAATGGGATTCCTGCTGATTTCTTCCCCTTCTGTTGGTTTAAACTTTGATAAATATATGTTTTACCAGACTTGATAATAACATCGGGGAACAAATGCTTTTCAGTCAGGGAAATGAGTCAGAGGCATTTTCCTCTCTCTGTGACAGCAAAGATAGTATTTCCTCTTTAACCTCACAAGTTTCTTTGAATTACAGCTGGTGAATTTGTACGAGGAATTGATCCTTAAGGAGCAAGCTGTGAGGAYCAGCTCAATAGATTCAAAATTCAGATTAAAAAAGACTTTCAGTGGTATATGAATCTGTGTTTTCGCATTTGTCTGTGTGCTGCTAAGCAGCTAAGTCAAATAAACAAATTATAAGCAAAAATTAGATAAAAGACATTTCAAATATATCTGCCTAGCCTCAGTTTGAGAGCTTGAACCCCACTGGGAACTTAGGATATGTGTAAGTGAATATCCAAGCATTAACCATGAATCTTGCAAACATTTCAGCCTGTCATTTGTAGCCATTCAGGARCGTAATAACTTTGTAGATGATGACAGTGTGAAATGATTCCTGTCTCTTAACCTGTGCCACTCCTCAGTGTTCCTAGAGCTTTCCTAATGGGCAACATGATTCCTGCACAGGAARTTTATTAGCCCAGCATATTGTTTCTGACGTGCCACCTTTTGCTTRTAATTAAATCCAACTGCAGAAGGAAAGACAACAAATCCTTGGAAAGGTTCACTGGGAAGGCTGAGAAGCACAACATATGGGATAATAAACAGTAACAGAGAGCAGACAAGACCTCTGATCTGAGGTTTTCTGATCCAAAATCATACTGAAAGCTGAATTACAGTCTGTCCAATCCCTCCTATAGCTCYCTCACTCGGCAGCTCAACATTTAAAGTGGGGTTCATCTCTCACACGTGAAACCATCACCCCCTCCGATGCCAAATCTCCTGAAATTAGACTTGGACTGCTGCATCCTCCATCCAGAGCTCTGCCTGAAGCCAGGGAGGAGCTTTCTGRAAAGAGGATGATGCCTAAAGWTTTTTAGMTTTTTATATATTMATATATTTGTAATTTTGTAGACTGTTCATACATACTTATAACTTTTAATCCTCTCCCATAGTTTGCCAAACCCTTACTAAATGACTGAATTTCTGCTGAAATTTTGTTTAGTTTTGCTTTTTTGTCTAGCAAGGACACTTTGTTTTGCCCCATATCGTGGGGCTAAAAGTTGGGGTGGGGGGCTCCAATGGGGCAGAATGTTGGGGAAATTACCTGAACAACTGTTCTTCTAATTGGACAATATTTGATAGATACATTAATCAATTAAGCTTCTTTAAAAAGAAGTCATGAARGGAAACATGCTGTGACTGCACAACACCACATAGCATTCTTGAATCAACTATGCAAAATGTCATTCTGTCTCTACAGTAAAACAGGGAAAATGCTCCAAGGTCTCTGAGAGTGAAATGAATCCTATATCCAAGAACTGGAACACAGAAAAGAGACAAACATTCAGGTATTGTTACATTTCAAAATAGATAACAAAAATAAAATTTGTCTTCGCAAGTCTTAAATTTGTTGCAAGCACTAAATTTATTTGGCATTT
>NW_026623329.1:1683296-1687100 GCF_030028575.1 Malurus melanocephalus | reverse complement strand
ATTAAAAAAAGACTTTTCCTATCCAAATAGAAGTCCCATTTCCTGGGCTATGACTACAGTACTTCAAGTAAAAGTGCCAAGAACAGGGCTTGGATAAAATAAATTAATTCTCTCCCGTTTTACAGATGATAAAACTGACAATATGAGAGACGGAGTGATTTATACATTACACAGATAATTTTAGTTGGGCCTGAACTTAAATTCCCATTCACTGCATCACTGGTTAAAAGATGAATAAATAAATAAATAAAATAAATAAATAAATAAATACAATCTCTTTCAGGAAGTCAGTTTGTTGAAGGTTTTTTAGCATTGAGAATAACAAAATAGTTTTATTTTTAAATGCCATTAAGAACATGATTGAAATCTCAGTCATATACATTTAAGTGTTTCAAGYGTCACTTTATAGGAATACTTTTAAAAGGTGTCATTTCTTTGACTAGCAGCTAACCATACAACATTTTCATACCTTGTAAAAAATAATTTTATTCAAAAAGATGCGTAGCATTTAAATGAGATGCAAACCAGCTTTTATGACCCCATCCAAGCACAGTGAAATCTCCAGTCCCTTTGCAGCTGCACTGGAATAAATGGGCAAATTCATACCCCTTGAAAAWGCAATTTTTTAGCAAAATGCTGATCCTGACGCTCCACTCCCAGAAACTCAACTGTTTATCTGCCTCGCCCACAGACACCATACGGAGCATATGTAGGACACACTGAGTGGCTGGAATTAGCAGAGTCATTTATGAACTGCATATAAATGCATCATTTGCACATAATTCSCAGTGATAATAGCCAAATTAGGGAAGGTGATAGTGCCATCAATTTTTCTTCTTTTTTTTTTTTTTTTCAACTTAGCATTTATGGAAATGATGACTTTATCCAGTTCCTGTCCTTCTCAGAGTTGAATTTAAATCAGAAACAAAATGTCTTAGGACATATTAGAAATGAATGGTCAAAACTTTCTCTTTCAGTGTGTATTAAATTATGAGAAATTTTTTTCTTTTTGTTTTTGAGGACTAGAGGGATATTTTRCTCACACTGACTCCAGTTTAAAACCCTGATTAAGCACTTCCTTAACCTCATGGATGTCATGGAGCTAAGTGTTTGCTGAACTGTTACCACAGCAACTTTTCCATACCCACAAATGCATCGATGTGGTTTGGTGYGAGCTGAAAATCACTCCTTTGCTTTTGAACACTGGAGCCTGAATGAAACCAGAACCTGGCCCAGGGAGACCAGGCCGACTCAGTGCAGGGAAATGAGTTGGATAAAAGCTTGATGTGCCAGCTCAAAGAACATCTGTTCCCACATTTCAGAGAGAATTGAGCAATTTTAAATGCAGTGAAGCCCTTTGTCAGCCTCCTGCTTACTCCATAATTGATCTGTAAAGGTTTTTCAAAGTGTCATCAGAGGAAAGAGAGCAGCGGGCTCAGAATTTTTAGGGTGCTCTGGGTCTTCTGTTAAAATTTGGCTGCACCTTTTTTAGAAACAGAAACAACCGCACTCCAAGATTGGAGTTTTTTTTTTTCAAATTTAGATGAAAATATGGCAGCAGCTCTGTCTTTCCTTCTTCATCCCACACCTGAAGCCATGAACAAGGAGTTCAAAGGGAGCCAAAAGTGTCACATACAATAGTCAACAACTTCTCAGCTTCTCCAGGGACCAGATGYAAGAAAGGAGCAAGTGTAGGCTGTGATTATTGCCTGCCCAATTTTATGCCGCTTTTACTTTCTGGCAGCAGCTCAGTTCCTTGTGGGAGTGAATGAGTGTCAATACTTGCTGAAATCAGTTAYAATTTCTCCTCATCCTGAGTCTTGAAGAAACCAAGCTGCTGCTGAGAATAATGCTCTGCAGACACAGATGAACCAAAGAGGCTCCTACTTCCAAAGTTTTGAGAAGCACTGGCATAGTGTTAATCACTATCATTTGCCAGTAGAAACAATCAYGGAGTGCAATCACTTCTTGATTGCTAAAGAAATTTTCTTTTGCTTAGAGTACTAAGGTTTGAATTTATTTTTTTTTCAGCAGAAATATCTGTTGCAGCTGCCACTGAAAACCACAACAGACAGCAGAATATTTTTGTGATATTTTGGTGTTTCTGTTTACAAACAGAAACTCAGAAAGTCAGTGTATATATATATATGTTTTTATATGAACATTTCTTAGATTTACATTGTCATATCCACAACTATTTCTCCTCTCTTTGAACTCAGGGCCCCATGAAGATACTAAAATGTCTTCATCTYACCCAGGAACGCATCATTACAGATTCCAACTTTTCACTGGATGTCTGGAGCAGAGGTAGGACTGAATTGGGATAAACTTTTCCTGAGACTTAAATTTCTGCTCTGTTTCACTCAGTCCTGACTGCTAAAGTAATTCTGTAGTGGGGACAAGTAATGCCTTTATGTGATGTTTTATGTAATGCTTTAATGTGGTGYTTTATCCTGAGCCTTCAGCAGTCAACAATTAATCTGAAATCATGCTTTTATCAAGTATTTATTCTTTTGTTCCCTTTGGGCTTTGTGATATCAATGTCACACCTGTCACAAACAAYGACAAACGGCATTGCTGAAAATGAAGATGTGTGAGAGGATGGGAATTAGTGGGAATTCAAAGAGATAACACTTGATCTGGGAATAAGAGTGAAAATGGCCAGGAAAAATAGCATCATATCACCAAATCCATGCAGATGTCTCTGTGGTGAAGAAGAGCAGAGCAAATAGGTTATGTTKATCTGAAAGGTGGCAGRTGYCCCATCCCTGGAAATACTCAGTCAGGTGGGAGGGGGCTCTGAGCAAATTGAAGCAATTGTTTCTGCTCATTTCAACTGGATTAGATGACCTTTAAAAGTCCCTTTCAACCCCAAGCACTCCAGTGGTCTATTTTACACTTTTGAGGACAAGAGAAACATATGTGAAATTATTAAATCTCTGAGACATTTGCATCTCAGCTGCAGGAAGTCATCACGAGCATCTGAGAGTCAATAATTTACAACTGATTCCAGCCCTTACCAGTATTTTCATCTCCATTATAAGGAATTAACTTCCTACAGAGACAGTAATTACAAGAACATGAAGCTKGATCTGCTTGTCAATGAGTCCCACAAATGACCTACAAATTTAGGTGTCCTCCTGCTTCCTTTATCTGAGATTCAAAGTCAGTAATTGGGATAATGGGTGGAATGGAAATAGGTTTATTCCTCACAAGTTTTCTGTTATATTTGTCCAAACATAATGTCCAGGATGGTTTATTTTCCTGACCAGAAATTTAACCTGGTGCATATCATTTATTGAGAAAGAAATTCTGCTAATCTGCTGCTCTGTTGGTGAAAGAAAAAACAACAAAATGCAGACTCATCTCTCACATTAAGAAAGTGGAAGGAGCTACAGCACAAACAGAACAGATATAATTGAATATCAATAATCCAGTGGCAATGGCCATCAGTCTCTATCGGAACTTGTAATAACATAACAACAATTAAAGAGTCTGTAATGAACTGAGTATTACAAATGTACTCATATTTTCCCCCCCTCATTCATTTATCTTTCAGGAATCAGACTTGGGATATCATCAGGACCTRTGTCTTTCTCTTATAGATGTTTTCACCATTGGCCAGTTTCAAAAACCACCTAAATTAGGAGACATCCAGAATACCTTATGTTTTCTCATTAAAATTATTCAAAAACCAGGTAGTTAAAGGAACTGAAAACTAAGGGAACTGAAGTGCCTCACAGAGGGAAACATCACATTGTGACCATACTGATAGACCAGAGGACTCATATAAACAATTCTATG
>NW_026623329.1:1671629-1682956 GCF_030028575.1 Malurus melanocephalus | reverse complement strand
TTACTGCCCCTTCCCTTCCACCTGAATTTTAGCAAGGGAAATTACTTCTGAAAAAAACAAATGAGAGCAAAAATTAAAAATTCCACAGAAACCTTGGGTTCAAATTCAGCGTGCAACATATGGAAGATGGATGGCATTCCTGATCACATCCATTATATTTTCATTATGATGASAACACAYGAAGTTCTGACAGTTCTGGTCTGAAGTTCCTACATTAATCAAATGCTGTCTCCATTGTTTTTCTGGCACTTTTTCATTAAAACAGTTGCAGCTGAGCTATAGTCCTGTAAGTTATTTGTAAATTGACTCCTTTTCAAGAACGAATGCCATCTAACCCTGGARTATATCCATATTTCCAGGCAGGGAGATTTCAAAGCACAGTAGGGGGGAGATAAAAGTAATTATACCCATGTTTTAAGAGAAAGACTGACAGAGGATGATACTGAATATGTCTGACAGTTGCTTACTGTAATTCCTCTAATGTATGTGTAAGCACTCTCTCACCATTATCTCACATAATTCTAGAAATTCACCCCCACAAGAAAACAGGTTTTACAGAACTGGTGAACACTTTTCCTAGAGGGCAACTGAGGTGAAACAAAAGRAGAAATGCATCTGGGGTTGAATCTCACTCTTCTCATGTATCAAATTTTACCTTCAAAAAATAAGGAAATTTTTTTTCCCCGAAGTCTAACAAAGCATCTGAGAAACATTCTAAATCTAATATTGACMTGTTCATTAACAGTAATTAAGAGATCTCAACTTTTGCATCAATATTTATCAATTCAAGTTTGCTATACCTGAAGAGACCTCCTCTTTTCAGGCCAGCACTCATCCCTCAGATGGAGTAATTTGTTTAGGTTTGGAGATGGATGGACACTGACAGGACAAGTGGAAATGGGCTTGAGCTGTGCCAGGGGAAGTTCAGGTTGAGCATCACAAAGAATTTCTTCACTGAAATGGGTGAAAAGCTGGTCAGGCATAGGACAGGGCTGCCCAGAGAGGTGGTAGAGTCACCATCCCTGGAGATGTTCAAGGAACAGCTGGAAGAGGCACTCAGTGCTCTGGTCTGGGTGACGAAGTGGGTGTTTGGTCAAAGGTTGGGTTTGATCTTGGAGGTGTTTCCCAAACTTTATGATTTCATGATTCTGAGGCCAGGATATCATTCAGGACTGGAGTAATCCTGAACAAAGGAGGACTGAATTCTGTGATCAGGTTTTCCACCAAAAAATGGAGGTTGTGCAGCATTTTTGGGAAACCTCTTCTTGTGCTTCACTACAACTTCATTGTCTCGATACCCAGCAGGAACACACCTTGATGTTCAATAAGTGTCAACTCATGCTGTGACACAAGGACCAAATATCCTCTCAGATCCCACAAACCACTCCCAGCAGCAGCACTGACCAGGATATTTCCCCACAGTTTTCTGAAGACACAGGAATTTTTCAGCAGATTTCTCAGATGTCTGTCTTCAAACTTTTTAATGAATGTTTTAGGACCTCTCAGTGTCTACAGCAGATACTGAGCATCCACTCCAGGTGCTGGTGGAATAGAATGATGTGTCCTTTGTCTTCCTCCACTGTTGTCTACATTATTTACTAYTTTACAAATAATTCTCTACTTTTACCATCAATTCTTCCACTTTAATTCATAAAGGCTCCAGTAACACCACTTACCTTTATTTTGGTTTTGATTTATGCAAGATTGGCTCGCAGCTAACCTATAGTTCTAATAAAATGTTTCCCCGTGTGTTTGGTTTCCTTTACCACTTATCCATTTTTTTCACTTCTTAATTATATGGATTGCTGCAATTCTTTCCTCCTTCCATTTGTTTATAAATATATATTTCTATGTCTACCTGGAAACTGTCATCCTTGTGTATCTTACATTCATTTTCCTGTCAGCTCAGACTGGCTTATAATCAGTGTGGCCTTTCTTGACCTGCAATTTCCTGAGGGTCTAATGAAATACACTTACTGCTTTTAATTTTTCATTTTATCTGTGTTTTGTATTTTATGTCTCTAAAGCTGATTGAAGCAAAGTAGACAGTGATCACCCCCTTCTGTCCAACAGGTCAAGTCATAGGTCCACAATAAATTCAGACACATTGACTTCCAGCATCRTATTTTAACTTTTATATATTGAAATAATTTTGTAACAACCAGCTGCCTCTCCTTGYCTTTGGTTGGAATATTTCTGGAATACTCCACACCTACACATGCAGCTGTCYCTTGGACACAGAATTGGGCACTGCTCTGCCTTCCAAGAGAGTAAACAGTGAGCTGAATATCCTACTGACTTTGCAGGGTCTTTTTATAGATCCCAATATTAGCTATTGCAGGTGTTCCATGGCACAAGTTTTATTTTCAGCTCAATTTTGTCGACAACATTCGCTGTGCCTGTGATGCAAGAGCTCATAAGTTCAGGAGACACACGATCTTCTCTCTGTCAGGTTTAACTTGTTTTGAGCTAATAATATGGAAAAAAAAAAAAAGTAAAAAATATTTGTTCATTTGTTGTTTTAGTAGGAAATACGCCACTACCACCCTGAGTGAGCTATATTTGCATTTAGTGCAATAAAACTGTGAAAGAAATTTTGTTAATTTAACACAGCTTTTATAATAATTGTCCATCCCAAGGACCAGTGGCTACTTTCATCTGGTGACACGTGAATTAAAGGAAGAGCAGAAAAAGGTTCTCAGATCCTTTGGAAGCCCCTCAAAAGCATCACTTATTCTGTGTACCTATTACTGCAACTCTGTGGGGGATAACAGTGATGATAATTTGGGGTATTTGCTTAAGGTTCAATCTTGTTGCTCCCAAATTTTGTTGCAGGATTTTAGGGAGAACTCTTGGGAGCTCTTTATGCTTTTGGGGAGCATGGGACACAGAGTTCAGCAGATGGGAAAAATTCCCTGTTGAATGCAGAGAAAGCAATTCCTTACAGCTCAAAAATATCCATGCCTTTTTTAATTCAATGAAGAGCTCTTAACCACTAAGAAAATATGTAATGAGTTATTAAAATTATAAGGAAATAATTCTGATGAGGACAACATCTCTGCAAATGTCCAGCACAGTTTCCAGAATTTATATCAGTGGGACCRCAGTGTCTTGGATATTTCAATCTTTGCCTCCCAGGATGCTACAAACACCAGCTGCTGTTCAGGCCGTTGTTCCTCACTCACTGGGATAAGTTTTTTTGGCCTATAGTGTGGATGAAATAAGTTGTGCTCACTCCTAAAATTGAAATATTACTCTATAGGTTCCTGAACAGACCAAAATAAATGAATTTCTAAAGAAGGGCATTGAAGTTGGGATCAGTCTGGAGTACAAGCCCTGGGAGGAGCAGCTGGGGAAAGTGGRATTGTTTAGCCTGGAAAAAAAGGAGGRTTTGGAAGAAAACTTCTCAACGTCTACAACTCCCTGAAAGGAGGGTGCAGCCAGGTGGGGGTTGGGCTCTTCTCCCAGGTAACAGGTTGAGAGGAAGTGGATATTAGGAAAAATTTCCTCACCAAAAGGGTTGTCAGGSATCTGAACAGGCTGCCCAGGAAAGTGGTGGAGTCACACTTCYTGCAGGTATTTAATAGRTGTGGCATTTGGGGRCGTGGTTTAATGCTGGGCTTGGCAGTTCTGSGTTAATGTTTGGACTGGATCATCYCAGAGGTCTTTTCCAACATAAAMCATTCCATGATTCTCTGAAAATATTTAGGATGAACTCAGAAATGGGTGGGGAGCTGCAGGCAGAGATTTGAAACATAAACCTTGCTTTGGACCCCCGTTTATCCCAAAACCTGTGAGCTGTTTCCTGACTCTTTTTGAAGAAGCCACCAGCACTGTGCCAGTAGCATCCCATCTCTCCTTGATGTCACACTAGAGATTTCCTGAGACCATTCCCTGAAATTGTACCTGAAATTGTTCAGCATTCAAAGAAACACTTAGTGCAGTTTTCCATAGGTAAGCAGATATAAAGAATTCCAGACAAATATATTTGATCTTACCTGCTCCAGATCTGGACTTATCTCAACAGGGGCTCAGCTCAGCCTCTGAGATGAGAGACTCCTCAGAAATTACTGTGAAACCTTGCTTTTTATTTTATCTGCCAGGACATTTTCCATTTTCTCTTGAAAAACWTCTTTAATCTTTCTTCTCCCTTCCCTGCAGCTTTGGGAACTCCCTGCCTTATTTGTTCCCAGGTAGAAAMATAGCAGCAAATGGCCAACAATTTTCCATGTAAAAGAGGCTGCTTTCCCTAAATCTGCCTTCAATTTAGCAGCTTCACTCCCTGAGTATGGAGGTTGAGCCAAGTGTACCTACAGAGAAATACTTTTTTCTGCCTTTTTTTCTAAAGGAAGAGCATTTACTCAGAGGTTTTGTCTGTCTGTGCTAAAGATGCTTTATTTTGATTATTCATCAGAAAGATACAGCTCATGAAGGTAACGAGTAACAAAAATTTAGATGGTTTCTTGAACTCAGTGAGAGACTCAAGGTTCTCAGCATCCTGTGAGATCAATCATCTCAACAAACGTTGGAGAATCCACACAGCAGAGCTAAAAGCAGTCAGACCTCTTAGTTACGCTGATCATATACAACATATTTTAAATTTCACTTAAATTTCATTAGAGTGCATCCCTTTAAGAAGAAAGCTAGTTAGGCATGAGTATGTTTAGGTTGCTATTTAATTTATTTCATGGCTATTAATGCTCTTTATTCCCTGAGGTGTTAAAGTGGTTGTTCACTGAGCAGAGACATAACAACAGTTTTTATTCTGATATTGATTGGGACCTTATTTGCACTGATAACTCTCTTTGTCTTCTTAGTCATCTCTGCTGGGATCTTTTTTTTCTCAGACACAATGGAATTGCACTTAAGATTCCAATTTGGGATGGTGGATGCTTAAAGAACTCGTGAAATTACTCTCCTGCTTTTCTCAATATTTCTGTACAGGAAGAAGCATTAATCCTACAATAGCCCTCTCTATCTTTGTAAAATACTTACAAAATTACTCTTCCACTCTATTATTATTATTATTATTATTATTATTATTATTATTATTATTATTATTATTATTGTTACTATTGTTGTTGTTGTTGTTATTAATAATAATAATAATAATAATAATAATAATAATAATAATATATTAATTACTATTATTAAAGTAGTTTTATGCACAGGAAATTTATAGTGAGACAGAACAATTCTGTGAAGAGAAAAAAGTGATTTCAATTAATTTTTATATTAATAAAGTTAGTGATTGACAGGCTGCTGTATCTTGTTTTAAATGTTGAATTTGTCATCCCAGTCCTTGCAGAGACCACGGAGAAATGTAATTGTGCAGGAAAACAGACATATTGCAGAAARAGCAGAATCCCATAAACAACCAATAAACCAAAAAGTAACTATTGATAAAAATGTTTTTCTCCCCAGCATTAATTTGAGAGGATCTCTGAGTTTGATTTTGAAATATGCTTTGTATAGGAAAAAAATTAATGTTGCTCAGAAACACAAATGAGGTACTAAAGCAGAACATCCCCTGCTTTACTGCCTAAACTGGCATCTTGTATCCAGAGGGCTAAAAAAAAACCCCATTACAATATTGATTGCACTTTGTTATTCTGCTTTAGTGATTAAATGCATCAGCCACACCATCACAGCATTAAGTCTTGATTAATCATTCTCAGAACCTTAGGAGTAATATACAGAATATTTATTTAAACTGTTGGTAGAGAGATCCATATATGATTTATTYTTAGGTCAACTGGAAATTGTCCTTTGACTTTTCTTGAGCTTTGGTTTGTTTTGTTTCAATTTCTCCTTAATCCTTACAGCTCAAAGAATCACAGAATATCCTGAGCTGGAAGGGATCCACAAGGATCATTGAGTCCAACTCCTGACCCTGCAAAGAACACCCCAAGAATTTCTCCACGTGCCTGAGAGGCAACATCCCACTCTCTAAGGAACTGACTGAAAGTTGGGCAACACTAAAAATCTACTATTAATATTAATATTTTAATTCCTTTTGATTTTTCTTAAAAAACTTAAAATATTTTGGACAGGAAAAAAAAAAGAAAAAAAACAAAACAGAAGAGAACATCTAGTTATTATTTAAAATGACAAAACAAAAAAAATGTAATTCAAGTAGAAAAGTATAAAAAATTCATATATATTTTTTTAAGGGAAATTTCTAAGCTGGCTTTTCAATCCCCCAGGCCAGTAAGATATGACCAAGCTCCAAGCTTCTAAAAAATGATTATAAAGGAGCAGTATTCAAACTGGTAAAAACCTCCCAATGGGATTTACAACCTCCAGTCCATTGTTTCATTAATACAAATACAGGTTCATTATCTGATTGAGGTTTAAGCTGTGGTGATCATAGGAAACTTGAAGTTCAGGCTTTTCTTACAAGAAAACTTGTAAAAAATCCAGTAACACAGAGGGGGGAAATAATATTTATTAAATTAGAAATTGCACAGATAAAACCCATGTTGTATTAGGAATTTTTTTTGCTCATCTCACTATCTTTACACCTCCCTTCATAACCCTCACTTTTGAAAGAATTAGTGAATAAAATAAAAATCTGAAATGTAATTTATTATCAGTGTAGGATTAAATTACAACAAAGAGAAAGAAATAACTTTCTCTATCTAGAAAAAAATGCCGAAGAAGAAACAGCCTCAGTTTTCATTCCCTCCTCTGAGAAAAGTCTTTGCCTGATGGGATAGTCCTCATTTGGGATGGAATGTGCACAAACCAAGCTGTAAAAGATGAAGTTTCAAGCAGATTTGCCAGACAAGTGAGCTTGTAAGAAATCCAGAACCACTAAGGATTTCCTGTTTGTCATTAATAAACATAGCCTGGCATTTTCATGGTGATGCCTACAATGGTGTGTATGGAAGAGCTCATATTTTTGTATTTTCATAGAATCCTAGAATGGCCTTGGTTGRAARAGACCTTAAAGATCATCTCATTCCAGCCATGGGCAGGAACATCTTCAACTAGACCAATATCTGCACTCAGCTCTTCACCCTGCATTACACAAGGATCTGTTCCAGTGAGAAGTGAATAAAAAATGACAGCATTAGAAGTAGAAATTAGATCCTGGGTATTGGGTTTTCCTCCTCACAGTACAACCTCGTGTCTTGTGTCACCTGCTCCCTGTTATTTATTCTCACCTTGAATATCTCTTACTTCAATGCTGAGCTGAGTCCCAGTCAATCCTGTGGTTAGAAATGCTCCCACTGACACGTTTTGTTCTCAAAACCTTTGTCATCATCACCACAGAAATGTCTGCTTAGTTATATCATTTACCTGGGAATAAGAAAATKAAGTGTCATATTCCTGAAAATATGTACAAGGGCTATAGGAGACCAAGTTATTCAATTCCTGTAATTCTGACACACATTTTTAAAGGTCTTGCTTAGGTAGCTGCCAGTTTTCCGTGCTGACTTCTTAAATGATGTCAGGAGTCTAAATACACCCCTGTGACATGGGGGAGCCTCAGTAGCCAGTCTGAAATTATGACTTCCTCTAGAGAGGAAGGTGTGTGCTCTATTTCTGTGTATTTTGCCTTTATTATCTATCTGTATATAGCTACATGTATATGTCTATCTATCTATCTATCTATCATCTATCTATCTATCTATCTATCTATCTATCTATCTATCTATCTATCTATCTATCTATCATCTATCTATCTATCTATCTATCTATCTATCTATCTATCTATCTATCTATCTATCTATCTATATCTATATCTATCTATATCTACCTATATCTATGTGTATATCTATATCTATATATCTATATATCTATATATCTATATATCTATATATCTATATATCTATATATCTATATATCTATATACCTATATATCATCTATATCTTTCTATATCTATCTGTATATTATCTAGAAAATATGAAATAAATAATTTATTTTTATTTTAGCCCTTAAAATGATTAAATCTGGAGTCTGAAACAGGTAGAGATTATCAGACYTTGAGCAGGTTTCATTTCAAATGAATTGTATTGGTTTTGCTTCGCCAGGTCTTTGGTTGGGGGGGTCACAAAGGTGACTTTTGTGAGAAGTTGCTGGAAGGTTCCACCATGTCCAGCAGAGCCAATCCCTGATGGCTCTGAAGATGATGGACAGATGATGCCCCTAGCCAAGGCTGGGACAATTAGAGATATTGGTTATGCCTTTGTGATGACATATTTAAGAAGAAATCAAAACAAAAGTGGCACAGAGTTGGAGGTGAGAACATGTGAGGAAAACAACATGGAGACACCAATGGTCACTTTGTAACTTTAAGCTGAGCCTGTTTTGCCCTTGGATCATTTTCTCGCAGCCCTTATCTCAACTCACAAACCCTCCATTATTTCTTTTTTTCCTCTCCTCTGTCCAGCTGTGGCAGGGGAGAGCGAGTGAGCAGCTGTTGTGGGTGCCTGGCACTTKGAGAGGGTCAAACCATGACATAAATTAAGAGATAATAAATATTTTTTAACATCTGATAGCCAGTCATTTGCYAACTCTACATTTAAATGGAATCTCAATAGAAATACAAATAACATCCCTGTGAACAGCAGATGGTTTTCCATGATGGATGCCATTAAAATAAATGATAGGAACACTTCTTCAAACAAGYAGACATTAATTAAAACTGTAGTCTGTATTACAATATGGGTATGTAGAAAAACATATTACAGATGTCTGATGTGTTAAAAGTGTTTTTCCTCCCAATTAATACAGTATTAAATATTATTTTATTTATTTATGGGGGTTTTTTTGTGTGCAACTAACTTAGAAAAATAATCTTCTGAGCGTAGATCATTTCTTTATTAGCCTCTGGAGAAAATTACACTCTCCCTTGGGGCAGAGTAATCTATATTTCTTCYGTTCTCCTTTAACTAGATTGTGTTTGCAAATACAATTGCATTAATAAGACTCCCACTTTCTCAGAATCTCAGATAAGTTTAAATATAGCATTTTGGTAGTGTTCTCATGATGAATGTATCTATTGCTACAGGCACTCCAAGACCAATTTTTCAGASCTATCTACAGAGTTATTCAGGGAAAACATGTTCGCTGTGTCCTGGGAGAGTTTAATGCCTAATGACTGCCTTTCTTATTTCAAATTAGGTAAATACCTGTGCAGAGCAGGTTGGAACTGTGGGTAACCATTTCTGTGAGCAACGTTTTCCTGTGTTTGTTTACACTGAAATAATTGTGTGCCTAACCCAGAGGTGTCATTGCACATACATTGCATGAGCAACTGCATCAGTCCTCACAACATATGGAATAAAATCTTATTTTCCGGCAGGGTTTTGATCCATCAGGCTAAGCATGGAGCACTGCATTGATGCTGAGTCCACTTGTCCAGGAACTCTGGAGACTTTTGTCCCTAAGGATCACRTGCTGCATCAAATGCTTGACAGCAGCAAATACCCTGGGAAAAGAGAGTAAGCGTCAAAAAGGGTTTTTTTCAGTTATCAGTGGTGTCCAGACATYATTAAGCACTGGAAAAATCTCGTCAGGGAAGTGATGGAGTCACCATGCCCAGCAGTGTTCCAAAAACAAGTAGATCTGGCACATTAATGGGCATGGTGGTATTTGGTCAAAGCTTGGTCTTGATGATMCMGCTTCCARAAGGAYCCARCTTTTRAAAGTGGGAAAAGGAAGGGTTAGARCCCTGGGTTTTTGTTGTGAGCTTGAGGCCYATGTATTAGTGRTGGTTTGKTTTWTTTTGGTTTGTTTTTTTKGGGKTTTTTTGGTGAAAGGAATTACRGAGTGACCAAAGTAGAGCAAGGGGAAACAGAATCTATAAAATTGCATGTGAGCAATTTAGGAAGCAATTTCAACTGGGTCAATTTGAATTTATTTCTGTGTGACATTTGTCAAATGAAAGAAAAGGAAATTAAGATATAGTGAGGCCATTATTGACTCGTTCCTCCTACAGAAACCATCTTTGCACTGTACCTTTGCATGTTATGGCAAAGCACTTCATCCTAAATCTTGGGAGGCCCTTGATTTATCCAGGTTTTTCTTTAACCTCGAATGAAAGGGAAACATTTACAGGATTAACAGACAAAACTAGAAATTTATTCAAGGACTTGCTGCTATTGAGATCTCCAAGCATCTACAACACAAAACTTTGATCTCCCCTTTTTCCCTGTTATTTTTAGCAAAATCTGTCTAACTAGGTGGGGAACCAGAACCACACCCTTTCATTCCCAGAGTCCTGGTGAAGTTTTTAAAATGGGAAATATGCAACATCTCTTGTAACTACTGCAAAATCAGTGTGCAGCTGACTGTAATGATGTTGAAGAATTTAAGGAAAAAATCAAGTGGCAACTGCTTCTGGATTTCATATATTCAGTATTTTCACAAGAAATGCAGAAGATGCTATAGGAAAAGCATTTCAGGCACTAAAAAGAAAGAGGTAATTAAAGGATTTAAAAGGATAAGATTAACATTCAAAATGGTCTTGAGAAATTAACATGTGGGGATGAGATTGATAGAATGAGCCTCTTAAAAATTAAAATCATTCTTCTGTAGAAAATGGAATCCAACACAGAAGTTTGGCATCTAAGAAAACTGTCAAAGCTGTGCARCTGAGAGGGAAAGGTGATCAAAGGGCTGGAGAACCTCTCCTGTGAGGAAATACTGAAGGATTTGTGTCTCTCATGTAGAAAAGAAAGCTCAGGAAGACCTCACCACAATATTCCAGTACTTAGAGGACAGAGTCTTTCTCTTCATGAGGAGCCACGTGCAGAAGACAAACAATGAGCACAAACTGCACTGGTAGAGGTCTCACCTTGATGTAAGGGAGAAAATCTTTAGAGTGGGAACAATCAACCAAAAAACAACCTCACCAGGGGTTCTGGGATGGGATGGGATGGGATGGGATGGTGGATGATCTTGGCTAGGCCCCCTTTCCCATGAAAATTTGGACCAGATGGTCTTTTGATGTCCCTTCCAACCCAGGCTGTTCTGTGAGTATATGAATTAATATCTGTCCTACACTATTTTAYCTTCCACCCACTCATATCCAGAGTGAGACTGGGAGGAGGATGGAGATCTGGGAGCAGGATGGCCCATATGCTTCTGTGTTTTTTTTTCTCCTCAGTGTGCCTGTTTCTATATATTTCTGTTAGCAAAGACAGGTTCTGTGTGTATGTGTCACACAGAAATTAAATTTGCTCTGACCCTTTATACGCCAAGCTATTTGTCTCACAACTAAGTTCCCATCCTGCTGTTGTCAKTTTTTCTCCTAATATCCATAGCAACAGGGTTGTCTTGTCAATCAAACATTTCACAAGTTTTGAGGCCTGAG
>NW_026623329.1:1654414-1671492 GCF_030028575.1 Malurus melanocephalus | reverse complement strand
TGTTTCTCCTCTGATGAATCCAATATGTATATTAGTGAAAAATATTTTCCAGAAAGAAACCAACCTGCATATGGCCTGTAAAGCCCAGGAAGATGGAGCATTCACCAAGACCACTGGGAATTTTACTCTGTGTTAATTTTTTTTCACATGTTTTAGAATTCATGTCTTGTTTCTAATTTGAATTTATATGTTTCTCGCTTCTGGGCTCTGTTTCTTGTTATGTCTTTCTCTACTAAATTAAAGATCTCTTTACTACCTGATATTTCTCCCTGTGGAGATATTTAAACAATAATAGAGTCACCTCTTGGTTGTCCTTTTTTAAGACAAACAGCCTGAGTTCTTTATGTGTGATTAAATAAGTCTTTGAGCACATGAAAAACCTAATAACTGAAAACCAAAAAAGAAAAAAAAAATCTTCCTCCATCTTCCTCAAAGATTCAAAAAAATTACATGGCTACTCAAAAGGGAGTACTTACAAGAAAATAYAATAATCTATACAACACTAACGAGTTAGGCTACAAATGCTGAAGTTATCCCAATCCGATGGTTCTTTGGAAGGGAGATGAGAGGGGAGATATGAAATAAAGATGAAAATTTTGGATATAGGCTTTTGGTAATTAAAAATAGTTTAGCAGTCTCTTTAGAGAAAAGGATGCAGCCATTGCTTGAAGAGTTGGTGTAGAAGGGCTCAAGCATCTCTTAGAGTSAAACAGAGCCCATAAACAGAACAAAGCAGGGTGTACAAAACCAGGGGGACTTCACTAACGAGGACTTGCAAGTAACATTAAAAGAAATATCATAACTAAACAATCATTCTGGGATTCAGAGTAATTGTCAATGAAAGTTGTGGAATTGTCATCAGAGGAGTTATTCCAGCCTTGTTATGAGCTTTTGAGATAAAACAGTGTGCTAGAAAACTACAGGGAATGATTAGGAAACCTACATGGTCCCTTTTGAAGCCAGAAATCCGTGATTAGATATTTTAGGCCACACCAAGGAAGCTTCCTTCATTTGGATATAAATAGAGGGATGATGTTGGAACATCTAATGAGTTTCATTAAACCACACTAAAAGTCAGCCTTCCTGATGATCTGAAAAAAGTTGTTTTTTCTTTAGTTAATGCCCAGCAAATCAGCATCAAAGTTGAACAATTAGATTTGGAGGAAACTGCAGGCCCATCTTCCCATTGCAAACTGGGTATGTTGAGTTGAAATCAGAAAATAAATCTGACCATGTCACAGCAGTGCCAGAACAGCAACTGCACCTCCCCTGGGCATTGCATCACTGATGGCTGTAAATCAGTGAAAATTAACAAATCAGCTACTGGAAATCAGCTGGGGAATTCCAGACCTGTGGTGCTGTAAAACAAGAGGCTGGCTGTGAATGATAGGAAAGGGGATATTCCTGGTTGGAAATACTGCTTTGTTGTGAAGACAGGAAAGGCATCTCTTGCTCTGAAGACAGGATTCTCAAGGCTGATGMCTCAGAATCCTTATCAATAATGTCACTAACTCAAGGGTTTATCAGTTTCTCTCCACTCTGCACATATAATTCACTCACCTGGTTTGTGATACAGCAGGTAAACAGGGAAGGGTACCTTCAACAGCAGAAAGGGGACATTTGAGACAGAAAAGCACTGGGCTGTCTGTGGGTATTAGGACAAGAAGAGCACCAAGAATGAAATTGAAATTCCAGATTGCCAGAGACTCTGCAGGTCTGTGTTTGGTGTTTARCAACATTTCTTTCCTTATTTACCCTTTAGGACGATGTTACAAGATTAAGTGGTTATTTGTCTTYCCTTTGAATCAGGGTTTTGTTGTGTCTCTTGCCACCTATGATTACAATACTGGGAACTCTGGATAAATAACAACCAATTAAAAAAACAATAGAAACACTAACCCCCAGTGCCATTTATCTCATGATTTAAAATGGGATATGGCTTCCTGAATACCTGATTAAATTTTTTTCAGAACTGAAGCCACTTACAGTCATTTTCCAGTGGGTATAGGCAGTAAACAGTAAGGACAGAAATTCAGAAAGAAAGAAATTATAGGATGTGGGTTATGAACACTGGATGTTCTTGCAGCTAAAGATGTCTTCCAACATCGTGTTACATTAATGTATTTGGGATTTTAATCTAGTGCTAATGGCTTAAAAAATGGGAAATTCATGTGCCCATTCAAGGCACACTTGAAGGGAATTCTAAAAAAAGCYGAAAATTTATATTTTTGGTGGAATGCATCCCTTTCAGCAGGGGATCACAGCACAATGGTGTCCCACAGTGCAGGCTGGAGCACTGAGATGGATAATGAGMAGCCATAGGTTTCCTATCGCATTCTTGGATCAAGACAAGGCACAGCAAGGATGAGGACTGTTTTCCTGTAAGTGRAGAAATTTCTATTTGGATGACTTTGGGTCAAATACTTATCTGATTATGAAAGCCTTTGTTACTAAAAAAAAGGAGGGATTAATTTTCCTGTTATAAGCTAGGGACTCTGCAACTTAGAGAGGAATATTTTATTTAACATAATTAAGTCTTTCACAACACCATGTATCATTTTTGAAGAACTGAGGGTATTATGGACAGATAAACAGYTCTAAATTTATTTTCTGTGTCAGAACTTAATTCACCATTAACTTRCCATATCTGCCAGATCTGATCAATCCCCTTCAGCCACACTTCACTCCAAAGGATGCAGCACAGCAGTGGATGTTGTTTTGAAAATACCTGAACATTTCTGCTTTTTTATCCCTATGACTAAAAAACATTCACCAGTTCTTCAGCTCTTGCTGCTTCCTTATAAAATCTTGTTTCAACATCAAATTTATAACAGAAGAAAAAATGAAAATGCTATTGCTATTAATTATAATTTTTGCTTTTCTATTGAAAAAGCATACTTTTTATGAAGCATTTTCAGAAGAACCAGATGTCTAATCTACAGTCAACAGWGTTTCCAAGATGGAATAACTTTCCTGAAAACACAAGGAGTAAACCAGTTTAAAACCCAAAAAAATGTTGGTTTCAAGTAGTCCAAGAGCAGGTTCTATGTCTTTGACTTTTATACCACAGCCAAACCTAAAATAAGTGATTCCTGCCATTTCTCCATCCTGGCAGAACTCCTTCCACATTCTACATTCCAGAATTTGTCATATTTAGTGATAAACTTGCTCAACTACTTAAGAAACATCAGGAAAAAATACYGTGGGTGGATGTATATTGGGGTCGTGAAGAAAGGGGAATCTGACAAAATTTARTATCCCTGAAACAAATTAGAAATTTTGTCTTTTGTTAGCTTTTTTAGGTAATTAATGGGTCTCAGTTGTCTGCAGCTCTGCTTATGGCAATTAGCTCAGCTTAGCACAAGTCTCTAATTTCCTACATGAATAAATGTAAGATCAGGGCAGGATCACTATCAAGTGCACTCATTGTTTACAGCAAATTCATCTTCATAAGTGCCTGACTATAAACAAAATATCTTTCCATTGAGGTTTGCCTAAAAATATCCATCAGCTTGCCTTAGAAATGCTGGGAAATACTGGAGAGAGGGAGGAAATGCAATAGATCATCAGCAAAATTAAAAGCCAAAATGTCAGCRTAAGGAAGATGTTTATTTTCCTCTACTACTCAAGTATTACATGAAATAAAGATTCCATGGYCTTGTATGAGCAGAGTGAGAAATGTTCTTGCCTCAAAGAAGCTGCTGTTTAGAGAGGTGAGAGGTCAAGATTTAGATTTAAARGATTGTTGAAATCCCTTCCAACTCAGGATTTTCCCTGATTTGCTGTGATTTTTTAAAGCTACAAGGTGGGGTTCAGTGTGGGAGAAGTGTGAAGACTGGGGAGAGAATGAGAAATAAGGATTTCACTGGACCTTAGTGGTGAAGACAGGACTGAAAATCAGGTGTTCACCTACTGACCACTAAGGGACACAATAATTTGATCTCCTKTCTTTGAGGAGACCTATGAGGGAGGAAGAAATCTGAGGAGCTGTCACTTTGACTTCCTAAGGAAAAACCCTGTTACCCATTCCTCTGTTACAAGACACTGACTCTACCACTAGTCTCTAGGTAGGAATAGTGAGGATAAATCTACTTCAGCATGAGCAAAACTCCTATGGAGGGCAATGAACCACCAAATGCATTAATTTCTGTCATGAGTTTTGTGTTCCTTGACGGTGGCAGCACTAACAAAGCAAACCCAGGGAAGAACCTCCTACATCACTCCATGGGATTGCTGCCACAGGCTACACTGATATGTTGTATTTAGTTTGAGTTGCACTACCTGGATTAAAAGTAAATTTTGAAATGTGTAGGGAGAATTCAGATATTTGTTTTTATGGGACAGGAAGAATGTCCAGTGTTTAAGGAGGCAGTTGTTAGCAATAAATAAGACTTAGAGTACATTTCTTTCAGTCAGTGGTGTAGCAGACCTGGGACACCACAAACAGGTTCTACTCCCGCAGTTTTGCTGTTTCCCGCTAAAGATGGCATTTCAGCATTTTTAATGCACCTAAAAAATGTCATAAAATATGTATGAGGCACATTGAAGACTATCAGCATCCATCTCCCCTTAACTCTGTTAGATTTGGGCAACCAAATATGTTGGATGTTTCAACAGGTTCTTATTCCATAAATCTGCATTAGGAAAGTTACTCCTCAACATAAGAGTCTCCAGAAAAGAGGAAACAAAAAAACACTTATAAACACACAATTTCCTCTTTCTCCTCCCCAAATKAGCAAAAAAACCTGTTAAGCTGACATTTTCGATAATGTATTATGGCAGGTAAATTAGGCAAAGAGTTAATTAAAATCTGAGAGTTAATTAATGAGATCCACTGCACATTAAAGATCATTACTCTATCTGAAAAGAGTAATTAGAGAGTAGTTGCTGGTGTGTTTTATTCTCCTGGGTGTTTTGCTGACATGCCACATAAGTCATTCGATGTTGAGAAAATAATCTGCTGATCTCCATATTTACTGTGATTATTAGATAATTGTGGCAAGTTAAGCTGTAGCAGGGAGAATCTTCTTTCTACCAGATTTCCTCTGAACTACTTAGTCATCTGTCTATTCATCTGGCCTCTTATGCCCCTTAATTAAGTCATTAGTGCTAATAATAATTTCCAATCTCCATTTTAACTGGTGGCTTTCACCTAAAAAAACTCCTATTCTTTAAATAAGTTCCTATAATAGAGCTGGAAGTTCAAGAAATCTGCTTTATTGTGCTGCTGGCAGTGCTGTGCTGTGCTGTGCAGCCATGGGCAAACTTGGCTCATCTCAACTCCCAACCAGTAGTCAAATGAGACCATGAATTTGTGTGATGAGCACTCTCTGGTTGGGATGTCAGTCAGGAGCTCTGGTAATCACTCACAGGGACACTCTGAGCAAACAGGACTCAGTGGATAGTATTTCTTGCCATTTTCTGGGAAGCAGACCCTTGGAAATTTCCAAGACTGGTGTCAGCAGTGATTGCAATTGTTTCTGCTGAAAAATGCGCAGTGGGTTGGCTTTTGTTGCTTTAATTCACTGTGGATATTTTCATCATGGGATGGTTTGGTTTGGAAGAGGCCATAAAAATCACCTGGTTCCACTTCCCCACCAAGTGAAAGGAACCTTCCCCTACCCCAGGTTGCTCAGAGCCCCATCCAGACTGGCCTCAAACACTTCCAGGAATGGGGAATTCACAGCTCCTCTTGGACAACCTGTGCCAGTSCCTCATGACCCTTACAGTAAAAATTTCTTCCTGATATCCAATCTAAATCTACTCTCTTTCAGCCAAAAGCCATTATCCCTTGTCCTCTCACTGCAGAGATTGTTTGGGGAATCCTTTGATGAAGCAGATTGTGTTTGTCCTCACCCACTGGCACAGCAGCTCCCTTTCAGAGCCATTAGGTTTTGCCTGATTATTATTTGTGCTGCTTTTATTCATAAATGCCCTGGAAGAACCCTGCTTGCTTCAGTTTAAGCTTGGTATTTCATGTCTTGCCTTCACCATTCGAGAGAAATATTCACCTTTCCCTACATGATCCCTTCATGAGCCACATTTCACAAACAGATTTTTCTCTATCTCTCCTCCACCTCTTCACCCCTTCCCTCTTCCCAACCTTGCTCTCTCCTTCACCTCCAGCCCTTGCAAGCTGTTACTTTTCTAAATCTGTCCTGTGCTCCCTAATTCACCAGATGTTTTCCATCCAGCAGTACCCCAGGTCAGCATCTATTGGCTGCAGGACTCTGAAATTGCTCATTTCATGTTTAGCTTCATTAGATAATCTCGGGGTTTCTGCTAGGAAGGAGGTGGGTGCCTTCTGCAAGTCTTTTTTTTTCCTAAGCTAAAGATGTCTTTAGAAACCAAATTAAGAATCAACAGAGATCAGACTTGTGTGATACCTTACAATGATATTTGAAGCAAAGAAAAGTTAAAGAAAAAAAAAATCCAGAAGTGTAGTTTGGCTCTATGTAGCAAACTCCAGAACACTTCTCTCTTTTGCTTTCAATAAACATTTTTCATTTTCTCTCATACCAGAGCTAATAGTTTAAAATGATTGCTGTCTTCTCTGCAGACCAATGATTTCCTAATTTTTCAAAAGTGGTTGATCCCCTATAAACTTTCAGCTGGCGACAGAGTGTTCTGAAGAGCCAATCTGAGTGTGCTGTCAGCTGCTGTGTTTCTTCTAGAGCTTTGCAAGGACTTTTTAGATGTAGTTTACAAGATGTTACRCTATGCAGCCCTTATATCTCCCAGAAATTCACTGTCTGTAATTTCAAAACCCCTCCTGTGTGCTGCACGTAAAACATTTTTCCACATATGGTGAAGGTTCCAATATTCGTCACCTGTCCTTCAAAAATTGTTATTTAGCTCATGGAAACAAAATGGAATCAATTCTCAGGTATAATACCAAACTCTGATGGCTTTTGTCTCAAACTTTTGGTCTAGCAAACTCTTCCCCTTTCTCAGATGTGGTTTCCATTTTTSCAAAGGAAGTTCAGATTTTATTCTTGTTCTGATTCAGGAAGCTGAGARCTTGATTTATTTCAGGAACGAGAAGATGTAATAAAATGTACCAGAAGGGTAGAAACAGTAATATTTACTGATTAGCAAACATGTGCAAGTCTCAGTGTAGCTGATAGCTCCACTGAACGAGAATCCTCATTTCATCCCTCACAAWCCACCTACCTCCTCCCTGGATACATGTGATGATAACACTTTATTAAAATGTCAGGCCATTCTGGGAATTAATTAAAAAAAAAAAAAAAAGAACACTGGAATTGGCACAACACTGTATGTTAGAAATTCTTATTAATCCACAAACTACATCCACACAGCAGGATGACAGCTCTTCCCAAATGCATTAGGCAGAGACACGACACAGACAAATGGTTCAGAGAATCAGAGAATCAGAGAATCAGAGAATCAGAGAATGGTTTGGGTTAGGAGGGACCCTTCCCTGCCATCCTGCCATGGTCTAGGACATCTGCTATTAGATCAGGTGACTTTCAACCTCCTCTTGAATTCTCAATCTCTAGATTTTCGCAATGTCATGTCCCTGCCTCGACATTTTTTCCCCATATTTCATGATCAGGAAGTTCTTACTCAGCCATGCAGATCTCCTTCCCTCCATGCTCAATTTCTTGTGTGATGGAATCAAGAGTCGTTGTGCCCAATGAAAATTGTTTTTGAGTAGCTGCCAGTTCTCTCCTGCCCCTTTACCCCTGGTGGAAGTTTCCCAGTTCAACTCACATCTTGTCCCAGGATACCTGAGGAGCAACCAGGACTGGTATTCAATCCCAGAAAGACAGATTTTCCCAGTTTTCCCACAGGGAAAAGACAGACTYCTTAAATTAAAAAGCTTTATTGTTCAAGTGATATAGTACTTCAGGTTGTTTGAAGGATTTAGTGGTTCATGRAAGTTGATTTACAATCAATTAGGGTTAAGAAAGGAAGAAATTGCTCCCAAACACAATTATACAATTCTATATTATTATTCTATATTATACAATTCTCATATACACAATTAGATTCCATTGAATATGGATGATTATCTTTCAGCCTGAACTATCAGCCTAATCCCTAAGCTATAAAGGAGCAGATAAAATATGTGTTTTTCTATCAGATCATTAAAAAAAAAAAGATAAACATTTGAGTCAGCTTCAACATAATTGTTATATCAGTTATGCTTCTGAATATAAAGTGAGATACTATTAAAGAGCATTTAAAATCATTTATCTGTTGTGTTGCAGAAAGCTGCTGAAGGGTATTGAAGACAATGATGACACCTCTGGATTTGGAAGTTCCTTCACAGCAAGTCACCACAAATTGAAATACTATTCTAGRGGAGCATGGCTCAATTCCTGATCTGTCCTTGTAATGCCAAAAAATTGTCCCCACGGTGTCCTCCTCCCAAATGCAGCCACCTGATTTAAGGACTCTCTGATACATCATAAGTCTAAGTTAAGTAAAAAACTTGTGTTAACAATAACATGAGCTTTCTTGAGGCAGGGGTCCAGGTTTCATTCAGTGTGGGCCAAGTTCTGATTCATCAAAATCCTGAAAAGACTTCTTATTTTCCTTTTTTTCTTTTACTTTATTTAACTTATTTGATTTTTTAACCTTTCTACCTTTCTACCTGGCAATTTTTTATTGATGAAACATACCTTGYGAATAACCAATTACTTTCAACCCATCTCTCAAAAAGCTTCCAATGCTTTTTTTTTCAAAATAGACAATTTACCTTTCAAATGCACCTGTTTCTCTTTTTGCATCTCTTTTCCTATCTTACTCCTTTCTGTCTTAACTCATATATGGCGCGAGGCATGAATTAGTTATAATTTTCTCATCTCTCGCATCTTTATTTATCAAACAGAAGCACAGCTCTCCCCAAGTGCAGTGGTTTGTGAACAGTGCCAATTAAACTCCTGCTCTGCTCCAAGCTTGGGACAGAGCAGAGAGAGGCAGGGGGAAGTGCTGCATTACAAATGGGACTTTACTGAGTTATGCACRCCAAGACTCTGTAAAAACCTTATCAAACAAAGTCAGCGAGGGGAAAAAAGAAGAGAGCTAATTATCAGGCAGCACTCATAAATAAAAAAAAATGCATTGAAAATCCAGATAATTAAGCCTTGGTCTAGGAGCAGGGGGATTCCTGCCTGCATGTTCAAGACTTTTAAAGCCTGAGTTTGAAGGCAAAAAATAGTGTTGTGTAAGTTACTTTTATTGTTTTGCCCTCTGGTGAAGAAAAAGAAATCACAGCAAAATTGCTCGATTGTTTCATAAGTGAAAATCAAACAGATAACAAAGGGCAACCTGCCATGTTGATTGTCTGACAATTTTTTAATGAGTTGTTCTGGCAAACATGTTGGGAGAATTAAACAAAAAGCTTTCTTCTGTGTGATATTCCAGAGCCAACTGGATGCAATCCCGAGCAATGTGTTCTAGGGAGACCCGGAGWGAGCAGGAATGGTTGGATCAGATGAGMCACTGTGGTCCCTTYCAACCTGACCCATCCTGTGKTCCTGTGTGGTTCTTTGATCTGAGAAAACATCAGCCTYAAACAGAGGGTCARTTTAGATWMATCAGGAAGAAATTMYTGACTRTGAAGGTGRTGAGGCCCTGGCACAGRTTGTCCAGAGGAGCTGTGGGTGCCCCATCCCTGGAAGRGTCCAAGGCCAGGTTGKATGGRGYTTGGTGCATCCTRRGATAGTGGAAGKTTCCTTACCCRTGGCAGRGGGTTGGAAYKARWTGATCTTTAAGGYCCCTTCCARCCCAAACCATTYMRTGTTTCTATGATTTCWGATGCAGGGGACTTTAGAAAACCCCAGTTTGCTTATCAAGGTAAGTACGTTCTTAAATCACTTAAGTAGGTTCAAATATTATTAACTAAGAATGACTAGCTGTGAAGAGAGATATGTGAGTGCAGATATTTTCACTCCACTCTTTCTCCCTGGATGGTCATGGAAGACACTGGGGGACCTCCATCTGTTCATAGGGGACTGGAAAAGTCCAGAAAAGAGAGATTGAACAATGCCTGTGGGGAATATGCTTTCTTTACAATTTATCAAAACTGTCAATTTCCTTAGTCTGTACATGCAAGAATACATTGGACCTCTGCATCCACCACACAGCCCAACTGAACAGAGTAAAGCTGTTATGTTTATGATCATAACAACTGTGCCACAAATCTGATGCATTTTGGCAGCAATGGTCAATTTTCTCATTTATTTCTGCTTTTCTGTCCAGGAGATGGTGATACTGTCCAGAGAAGGGAATGGAGTTTGGGAAGGGTCTGGAGCACCAGGAGAAACTGAGGGAGCTAGGAGGGCTCAGTCTGGAGAAAAAGGGGCTCAGGTGGGACTTCATAATTTTCTACAGCTTTTTCACAGGAGGGTGCAACCAGATGTGGGTTGGTTTCATCTCCTGGGTACCAAGTGATAGGAGAAAAAGAAACTACCTCAAGTTGTGCCAGGAGAGGTTCAGGCTGGACATCAGGAAGAATTTCTCCATGGAAGGGGTTGTCAAGCTTTGGAAGGGGCTTCCCAGGGAGGTGGTGGAGTCCCCATCCCTTGTTCAAGGAACACCTGGATGTGCTCTGGTCTGGTTGACAAGGTAGTGTTTGGTCAAAGGTTGTACTCGGTGATGTTGATTCTATTCTAAGTCTAGAAAACACTTGTTTACTGAATATCTTGTAGATTTGAAGTCTAGAATGTTATATTTATTATAATAATTATTGTAATAATAATTATAAATATTTAGAGAGAAACATCTCTCCATTCTTTTATCTTAAATACTTTTTCTTTTATTCTCTTTTATTTCCACCCCTCCGCTTGTGAGTTTCTGCACTTTCTGAGAGACCAAGGTCAGCATCTCCATATCTGACTTAACTCAGGATGGAAAATGTCAAGTGTGGATACTGATGAAGCTCCTGAAAGCTGCCTCTGGCAACACAAACCTGTTGGAAAAACATTTTTACAGGCAGCACACAAAGCCTGAGTTTGTGCTGCTTTCATCATTGGTTTACAGAATTTTCAAAGAACATTTAACATGCAGCTTTCCTGCATTAAAAAAAAATATTGGCAGGAGACATACAAATGCCTCAATATTGGTTAGAGAATCTCTGGAGCTGTGTTGAGATAGCAGTTTARCCTCAAATTACATTTATTTTTGCCYTTTATATKGTATGCTGATGATYAGCTGAGAATATTCAGCAATAGAAATRTGTTCACATTGTAATATATGGAATAAAACAAGTTACAACTCCATTAGAGTTGTGACATGGAATCATATTAAGGAATTCCAAAAGGACACAGAAGGTGGAAGATAACCTTGCTGTGTATAAGAATACAGTTACTATTTTATTTCCACAGTAACCACACCAGATCTTGAGACATGATAAAAATGAGAATCAGACATAAAGGTGATTTTAACAACAGCTTTGTATGGAATGGAGATTTACTGATATACCTTGTAACCTCAAGAAAACAGTGTAGAATGAGGGTGGCTGGGGATTTTCAGTGATTGGGTGGGGAATTRCTTATGGTGGGAGAAGTCTGCATTGTTCTTTACACACAGATAAATAACTATAATAAAATTATTTTACATTTTTGTAATAACAAAATTTCATCCTCATCCATGGTAGCTATGGGATGTCACTTCATCAGTAAAAAGAAATTTATTAAAAAACCCCCAAAAATAAAAAAAAAAAATATTGAATCTACCTGTGGCATCATTAAAAAGTCCAATTCTCGGCAAGGATAGGTTTTCCCAGCTAAATCTCCCTCATACTCTGTTGAGTTATGTGAACAATTAAATGTAGCATTTTAATTCTGTCCAGTCTCTGTCACTGATTTATCTCCAGCTCTATGGCAAAGCACTTCACTGTGGGAAAGGCAAGGACAGGGAAAAGCCAGAAGAAGTTCCAGTCTGTTGAAGCAAAATTTTGCTGTGGTTTCAATCAGACCTTGGACAAGAGCAGGCAGAACCATGGAATGGTTTGGGTTGGAAGGGACCTTAAAGATCATCCATCAGCCGTGGGCAGGGACACCTTCCACTATCCCAGGTTGCTCCAAGTCCCATCCAACCTGTCCTTGGACATTTCCAGGCCTGGGGCAGTCACAGCTTCTCTGGGCAACCTGTGCCAGGACCTCATCACCCTCACAGTAAAGAATTTCTTCCTGATATCTAATCTAAATCTCTCTTTCGGTTTAAAACCATTATCCCTTGTCCTATCACTGCATGTCCTTGCAAAAAGTCCCTCTCTGTCTCTCTTGGAGCCACTGGAAGGTGTTCCAAGGTCTCCCTGGAGCCTTYTCTGCTCCGGGCTGAACAGCCTCAACCCTCCCAGTCTGTTTCCATAGCAGGGGTGCTCCAGCTCTGTGATCAACTCAGTGGCCTCCTCTGGACTTTTTCATCAGGTCCATGTGTTTTGTGCTTTGGGAGGCCCAGAGCTGATGCAGCTCTGCAGGTGGGGTCTCAGAGCAGAGCAGAGCAGAGGGACAGAATCCACCCTCAGCTGCTGCCCATCCTGCTTTGGGTGCAGATCAGGACAGGGGTGGCTTTCTGGGCTGCCAGAGGACAATTCCTGGGTCACACTGAGCTTCTCATCCACCAACATCCTCAAGTCCTTCTCCTCAAGGCTGCTCTCAACCCATTCTCTGCCCAACCTGTGTTGGTGTTTGGGATTGCCCTGACCCAGGTTCAGTAACTTGTGCTTGGCCTTGCTGAACTCAGAAACAGCTCCTGGCACAMAACATCTGTCCACACTGCAGGGTGGCCTCTCCTACATTTGGCATTAGAATTTTTTCCTGCTTTGAGGTCAAAGAGAGAATCTCATCAATACTGAAAAATGCCAGAATGGAGATACCATGTCTAATGTTCGCCCACACTCACAATACCTTTTTCTTATGTTTAAATGAAAATTTCTGTATTTCAGCATGAGGTCACAACCTCTTTACCTGTCATTTTAAATAAAATTTAAAGAATGAATTTTAGATTTATCCCCTCATGCAAAACATGGGCAGTATTCTAAAGTGAAGAATGCAATGAATTTCTGGCAGTCTTGACTATCACTTTGATGTAGATCCTTTTATCACATTTTTCTTACACTTTCTGAGGTTGCTTTTCTCCTTTTTTTTTTTTTTTTTTTTTTTTTTTTTTTTTTTTCATTCACAGGTCAGAAACTAAAAGGATGAGCTTAGCTCTGATCCCTGTCTTTATTTCCTCAAGTAAAAACCCTGAAAATATCCTGAGTTTTGAGGAACTAAATAATCTTAAGTACAAAACATCCTAATGCTGCCAAGACAAATTTGACTACAGAAAGTTCTTTAGCTGACAAGACAAATATAGACTAAGGCAGGTGGAGTTCAGTGGAAAGAAATGGGATTGTAAAAACTTACAGAGAGTGGCTCCAGAGAATTTTCTTTCTTTCTCTGAATTCGCTTTATTTCACACACCTGGATTTYACTTTGCCCCAAAAGCAAGTCTGTAGTTGTGTCTATACCTCTGTGAAATTCCTGYTCCCTGTCCAAGATGAAAACCACAAGCTTTGTATCCAGATTTTCAATAATGAAAAAATTTTTATGGCACAAGAGCTTCTGATATTAAAAATCTGTATCTCCCTCCTCTGTTCTCCTCCTCCCTCCCCATCCTATCTGCACTTCAAGCTGCTGTTGATTCTCCGTTTCAATCTTTTAAAGGTATTGCTGCTGAATTTTACGCTGATAAACCACAAATTTTCAAGAAGCAAAAGAGAAGCAAGGGGGTGAGGGAAGAAACAAAGAGAAACCACAGGTTTACTGTTAAACATGGACTAGATTCTGTGAAATTACTATTTTAATAATATTTTGTGTCTGGCTGTACTACAATGACAGCCATGGTAAGRAAAGGAGGGAAGAAAAAGGGCAATTYGTACTTYCATTGTYCAGGTTTTAGTTCATGAAGGGGASMTAGAAGGCAGGARTTTAGYTGCCCATTGAATCAATGGTTTCTCYGAATTTCCCCAAAAGAAGACACACRGCAGAAATTTTMATTTGCAGCACTGCTRCAGAGCACATWTTAAGCTTTCATGGCACAGTSCTCTGTACACACAATTTCATTCACTGGTCATTAACAAAAAACAAACACAAGGAAGCTGAAAAGCTCCTGCAACACAGCAAAAGTTACTTKCCTGGCTGTTTTTCACCTCAATACAGACAGAAAATGAGAAATTGCTTCTCTCACACTGTATCTCCGCTGTTTTTAGCACCGCTTCAAGTGGCTCATCTCTGCTCTCAACTGCTGCCCCCAAATTCCTGGGGGGTGAGATCTCATATGTCAGGTTAAGGTTTAAGCAATCTGGGAACCCAAGTGTTAAGCACTTTTTAAAGTTCAAGAATGGGTTGAGTACCTGTGTTGTCATAATCCCCGAGAAAATCCTTCTGCTGGAAATGATCTCTATCACTGCTCCCGCTGAAGCACAAAGGTTTTGTCACAGCAAACTCTTATCAGCTTTGAGGGGAACTCACCTCCTGTTCTTTGTGTACACTCAGCAACTTCCCAGAGGGATTCACAGTTAAAAAAAAAAATCACCACTGAGATGGACTCTTTTACACTCCATGATAACACAATATATTATGAGATGGAGCCACCAGSTAGATGGATGCATCCAAACCTTAATTTCAAAAAGCAGATAACAACTCAGTGCTACAAGGAACAAAAGAGCCACGTGTGGGAAAACAGTATTCAAAGAGCCAGCATAAAAATAATGAACCCAGGGAAAAAGAAATTAGAAGATGAAGCAAAACCAGAGGGAAATATAGCAGGGAACTATAAAAGGGATGGGAGATCGCAGTTAAAATAAAATAGACAGCAATTTAAAAATAGTTTAAAGCTCCTAGAAAGTTGTGAGAGAAAAACATAATGATGCTGAAAAAAAAAAAAAAGAGAAGTGATAGCACAACGTGGGAACTGTGAGCATAAAATTAATGTATTAAAAATAATGATATGCTTACACTCTTCAGAGAAGGAAAAGAAAGAAGGCCCATTTCACAAGTGATAACACAGAGAATCTTCCCTATCTCTGCCAAGGTCATGGACCAAGAACTGCATTCTACATGGAATTGTAAGTGGGGTAATGAAGTTGCAAACAATGATTTAAAACTCCTCCTTCCACTTTCTATGAAGGTGYCCTGGACCACATTGTCCATCCCACTGTCCAGCAGAACTGTCAGTGGTGAATAATGACTGATTTGGTGAAAATAAAAGGAAAGTGCAAATCTGAGCAGCTAATTGGGTGCAGAGACTGTCTGGGATGAGGAATTCCTGGCTGCTGAAACCACGAGCTGTGCATATACATGTAAATGGTCACTGGGATAATTATCATACACTTTGCCTCCAGCATTATTKTCATTATTTCTTCCACTGGACAAATTTTAAAAGTCAGTTCTGGCAGCACCAAGTAACACACATGAACAGCAGAGAGGTGAAGGATTGAAAACACACAYCTGGGTTTTGCTTTCCCTCTTTCCTATCTCCTTCCCAGCAGATGTTCCTTCCTGCATCCCGTGTTTTCATGTTTATCCAGGAGAGCTCGGCTGTCTCCCACCGGATTTGCTCTTTGCAGAGCTGAGGAATGCTCCTTCTAGCTGGATGGAAAGTGCTTTGGCAAGAGTCTGCTCCTCAAGAGACAAATCTGGGAACTTTTTCTGTCCACTTAGTACTTATGAAGACTTAAGTAGTAAATAATAAGTCCTTAGTGCTTATAAATGCAAGACACATCATTGAATATTTCTGGAAGGCAGGAACTTGAGTGCTGAATTCAAATTTCAAGAGAGTGTGACACACTTCTTCATATTGTGCACCTATTTTCATGCAATTTTCTGAGCTCAGGAGCAGGGAAAACTCATGTGCAATGACGTCAGTAGATGTCTTGAAGTTTCTTGTGGTTTTGGAAAACTCCACTCAAAGTGGGATTGTAAAATATCATAAATTGATTTTGTAAGGTGTTTGACATGCAATAACATATAAACAGCGCCTAAGAAATATGGGAGGATGACTGCATTAAAGTGGAGCACTTTCCACTAAGAATGTTGCAGAGTCAAACAATGACAAGGACTGGAAACTATAAAATTTATGTCATAGATTAATGATGGCCTTGCCATAAACAACCACCTAAATAAACTTTATCATCACAGTCTTCCAGGTTTACAATCTTAATTAGATACCATTGGCAAWCAACAACCAAAAATGTAATGACCGAGAACTGCTGGAGAAGAGAACATGTGGGAAGTATTATCTGTTTAAAAATGACAARTCAGACTGATGAGAATGAATCAGAATCTTGTCAAACATATCAAAGCCAAATTCAACATATTAAAATTAATCATTACCGTGGTAGTTCCTGTGACCAAGACTCAGTGGCTCAGGAGTTGTGCTGCTTTTAACAYTGCCTGTGTCTTCCTTGCATTTGTTATTTTGACAATGATTTAAATTAGATTAAGTGTGAACTAATATACAAGAAGTTCAGGAAATCATTAGGAACGAAGTGTTTCTGGTGCACAGGAATAATTTAGGGAGCAGCAGTGTAYGTGCCAACATAATTAACAAAGTAATACCATAATGCCATTTAGTACTTTCCTCGAGTGAGAATTTTATGCTGCTGCATTTCAGTGTGGAAAAAAACTAATTTACTGCATGTCTGTAACAAGCAACAATAAAGCTCTTGTTTGTTTACAAATAAATCTTCCAAGGAAATGAAATGCTGGGGAAATTACAGGTAATGCACTTCCATTTTTGACTGCACAATGAGGGCTGTGATTTTGAGATTTCCACGTCCTTACAAAAATAGCACTCATAGTAGAGCAAGAGTTAATCAGCTGCAACAATAACTGAGGCATCGTCTCTGCAGCAGGACTGGGGACAGCGGGAGATTGTTAGAAAATACTGAATGGCCATTGCTCTGTAGGAGGCAGAGGTGGTGGTCCATGACAGGGTTCAGGAGGTAATGCTGAAAATATAAAGTGTGATTTAATGCRCTTCTGGGAAAATGTGTATTTATCATCCAGACAAACACACACTGCACTTGGCAAAAATCCTCCCTAAACAAGGAGATA
>NW_026623329.1:1638201-1653938 GCF_030028575.1 Malurus melanocephalus | reverse complement strand
GACCAAGAGATATCTCAGGTGTCTTCATCACAGCATGTGATCAGTACAACATTTTTAATGCCTTTAATCTCACAGCAGCCATGTGAAGTAGAACATTTATTTCCCTACTTGATGCTTAAAATATCATTTTCATGCACGTGAGGGCAACACAGAAATTGTATTGAGAAGTTCTGCCTTAGAGGCATGGAATTGTTAAAGCTGGAAAAGACCTCCATGATCATCATTGACGAGCACCACCACAAAATCACATCTCCAGGTGCCACATTCATGCACCTTTTGAACACTTCCAGGGTTGGTGACTCCACACTTCCCTGAGCAGCCTGTGCCAGTGCTCAAATGTGAAAGCTGGAACTCTCCTGAATGTCTTGCACAAGGACACGAAATTTTGTGGTGCAGTAAAATCCCATTCTCTGAAGCACATGTGTCATTTTAACCACTGAAACAGCTTTCCTACAACCTTTAGAAGGATGCCAAATTAGCACATGGAATGATTGAAATAATTTCTTCTTTCCAAGGAGAATCTGATTTTCCCCTTGCAGCAAGTCAGTATCCACTCAGTGTCACCTCTTTCCCGCTCTCCTGGTGCTCAAATGATTGTGTAATTCCTGCGAAAGATGTCATAGCATGAAAGCACAAGTTCATACCCTACAGAGTGCTGGAGACTTGTGGAACAGCTCTCTTTATTATTATTTACATCGTTTCTAAGCATTTAAGAGGAAGCTAAGGATGTTTCGAGTACATGTGTGATAACTGAGTCTTTGGTGAACAGCACTGTGGCTCTGGGAAGTTTCTTTAGCTGTATATTGCATTTGATACAGAAATCACCATTGAAGCAGCCTCATGGTTACAGTGCCAGCATCTATGGAGCTTTCTTACGGCAGCATTAAAAAATTCCTCTCAAGTCCTTTGAAAAACAGACAATCCTATTTAATTATGACCAGAGACAGCAGAGCCCTGCCTGAAGTTAAATCTCAGGCTGTGACTACAATTGCTGGGTTTTCCTTTTTTTTTTCCCCCCCAAAGCCCATGCTAAATCCACAGAGGAAAAATCTCACAATGCTTATATATGTGACCATGAAACAGAAGAGACCCATTTATTATGGAAATATATCTTATTTGATGCACTTGGAATTTCTGGACAATGTTTCAAATCAGGTAGATTAGGAAGCAAAAAAAAAAAAAAAAGGCAACAAGAGGAAGGAAAAAAAGAAAGTCTAAAAAGAAATGCTCTGGAAAGGAAATTACACTAAACATTGCCTTTTAACCCTTCTTGATTTTGCTGTGTCCAGCTCTGGGCTCCTCAGGAGAGGAGAGATCTGGAGCTTCTGGATTGGGTCCAGAGGAGGATTATGGAGATGGTTTGAGGACTGGAGCATCTCTTTTACAAGGAAAGGCTGAAGGAGCTGGGACTGTTCAGCCTTGAGGAGAGGAAACTGAGAGGGGACCTCATCCCTGTCTGTCCCTGTTTGCAGGGAGGGCTCAGAGACGGTCCAGGCTCTGCTCTGTGGGGCTCAGCAATGGGACAAAAGGAACGGGCAGGAACTGATGCCCAGGAAGCTCCATCTGAACATGAGGAAGAACTTCTTTCCTGTGCAGTGACCGAGCTCTAAACAGATTGTCCAGAGAGGGTGTGGAGTCTCCTTCCCTGGAGATATTCCAGAACTGCCTGGACACAATCCTGTGCTCTGTGCTCTGGGATGGCCCTGCTGGAGCAGGGAGGCTGGACCAGATGACCCCTCTGTGGCCCCTTCCAGCCTGACCCATCCTCTGATTCTGTGAAGGTTGTCTCGAGAAAGCATTTTTGTTACAGTGTGCAAAAAAAAAAAACATGGTGAGGTTTCAGGGACACTTTAAAAGTAATGAATAAAAAGAAAACTCTACAAAACTGAACAAATTGTCACAGATTTCAGACACAGCCACTTTTGCTGTGGTCAAGTGTCCTTGAGCCATGTATCGACTTACGAAGCTGAACACTTTTCTAACTCAAGGCAAATTCAACTGCAGAGCTCTCAGTAAAGTTGAACTGAAGTCTTTAAATCATCACAACATCTAAAGCCACCATTTTCGAAGAATAGATTTATATTTTTATACCCATTAGTGCAAAAATAAGATTTTTTTTGCCTAGCATGTACATATCTTGTCAATGTCACCCCGTGCATCGGTCATTTCTTTTCTTAATGGTACAGATATAGGATATTTGAGGATGAGAACARTATTTTAATCAGAATAACATTCATGCCTATCAGATTCTGAACTTACATAAACACAGTTGTCTTGGACAGCTGAATTTCTCAAGCAGGTAGGAACAGTTATTACCAGAAAATTGAATATGAGTCCTTGCAGTTATATCAATTACTTACAATTCTTAATTACTGTTATTACATCCTTTATTTCTTGTTATAGCACCACAGGTACACACAGCACACACCAAAATTAGGTTTTAAGCCTTTTCTAAGAAGTGGGTGATGTAAAGTGCTATGCTGTCTTCACAGATGTTGGTCAGGTTAATTCTTGTTTTCCCTCATTTCATTGCTGCAAAACCTGGCACTGCCTCTCTCCTTAGGAAAGTTGCCATGAAGGAAGAGAATTAAGGAGTCCTTAGGAATTAAGAATAGGCTTTAGCACACACATGGAATCAATAGTATTTCATAAATTCACCCAAGGAAATAATTTCATGTTCTGCCCTTATTACCATTGCAGAAACTGTTCACTGAGTATTGCTTTAAGCCCATCTATAATGCTCAAGGGGCAAAGCTCACAGGTCTCTGATGATGCTGCAGCTGTAAGAGCAGTGATGGTCTGTGAGATCAGGGTTCAGATGGGGTGTGCCTCGAATGGACAAGCTCATGGAGCCATTTCTGCTTGCAATGGATAAATYCTGCCTCTTACAGAAGATCCCTGGGGAAATTTATCAGCTCCTGCAAAAGGAGCTCAGGAAACATCCCTGCTCCAACCTGTTCCTTGCAGGTAGTTCATCTCATGACCTGAAACCCTTGGAGGCACTTCATTGCTTGCAGAGTCCACTTCTTAATTTATCCTCAATACTTCCCCAATCGATACTAATGAGCTAAAGAAGTTGTCAGGGAAAGAAACAAGCAAACTCTRTGTTTCTGTATCGGTGCCAAGATARAAGTGTGATGTGGATGTTAAGGAAAACAGATCTAGGTAGATATATAGAGGGAATTAAATACATAATTTAAGAGGAAACATTCTTGGAGGAAAGAAAAAATCGTTGAATCCTGGTGCTCATTATTTCTAGTTCATTAAAAAGTAATTGATACATCTTGCTTTTCTTGTGGCTGAAGGTTTTAAAGCACTTTACAGGCATTAGCAAACCAACTTTTCCAGCATCCCAAGCAGAAAGTTGAGGATTGCTTTTTGCACTGAGTGCATGAAGGAAGAGACTCTAGACTCTTCCTGGAAGTCTTATTTGTATAAACAGTCCCAAATGCATCCAYGGAAATCATTATACACAGAATCATAGACAATCATCGTTTAGGGTGGAAAAGACCCCCGAAATCATCAGGTCCAACCATTAACCCAGCCTGTGAAGTGCTCTGCTGAACAACATCCCCAGGCACCACATCCACACCTCCAGGGATGGTGACCCAACCACCAGCCCCAGCTAAGGCTTGACAGCCCCTAATATCCAATCTTGACCTCCCCTGGTACAACTTGAGACCATTTCCTCTTGTCCTGTTKCTTGTTATTTGGGAGAGGAGAGCAACCCCCACCTGGCTGCACCCTCCTCTCAGGGACCTGTGKAGAGTGAAAAGATCCCCCCTGAGCCTCCTTTTCTCCAGGCTGAGCCTCCCCAGCTCCCCGAGTCACTCCTGGTGCTCCAGACCCTTCCCAGCTCCACTGCACTTCCCTGGAGATGTTTCAGTGCCTCAATGGCCTTCTTGTTCTGAGGAGCCCAAAACTGACCCAGGATTTGAGGTGTGGCCTCGCCAGTGCCCAGCACAAGGGGACAACCCCTGCCCTGGTCCTGCTGCTTCTGATATTGTTCAGCTGAACTATAATTATCTTTGTTGATAAACTTTGTTAATAAAATAAACTGGATGTAATAAAATTTGTTTTGCTGTTTCCCACTACTGGGAAAATAATTTTGGCAATGGTTTTTCAAATTAAGAAACCTGAAACAGATAAGGCTTTTTTGGCCTTTGTTTCTGTTTGTCTGAAGATTCAGCAATTCATCATTGRTATTTGAASATCATTCTCTAAGTCCTGGGAACTRAAAACATCTTTTGGCTCTTATTTTACTTCCCTAGAGGTAAAATTTATATAGGATAATTCTTTGCCATTTTTTTAAAAGGAAAATTTTGACTTAGACAAATAATCCAGAACTATCAACCTCTCCTTCCAGGAATTGCAAAATAATTAWAAACTTTTTCCCTTGAACACTTTCAAGCTTTGACAACAACACASTGAAAACTTAAGAAAACTCAAACTGACATACTTCAGTATTTTATTGAAAAAWTTGTGTCAAAGTTCAGATATAAAATACTTAATTACTTCTGTGGAGGACGCAGGTCAGCCTTGGCACAGGCTGTGMACAAGCAGCAGCAATAAAACCATGGGTAGTGGTTACTCTGCAGAGGCTGGAAACTTCTTCACTCTTGGAATATTGYATTTTAAAACACAAAATCCAACTTCCACATGTTGAACCAAAGATGATCTGAACAAAATAAAGAATTTTTACTTCTATCCTCCAGCTCAGAGCAACAGAGGAGAATTTGKCTCATCTTCAGCATCCCTTTAGGTATTAAAATAAAAAAGAAATAAGTAAGATACTCTATGAAGGTACCCTGAGCAGATTTGTTTTTGGTTTTTTTTTGTTTGTTTTTTTTTTTTGTAATAGTTATTATTAACCAAACAAATCTGTGATTGGGGAAGATACTATCTATGCATAATGAAAGATTTCCTATTGTATTCAATATCTAGATGCCTTGTGATTAAATGGATGTTGTTTGTGAAATAATAATAAAAAAATGCTGACACCATAAATCAACCAGAACCAATCTTCTACTTTCCCAGGCATTACTATAAGAAAATTAATTCTSTGCACCCAGGAACAAGCCCTATATCTCAAAGCAAATTGATTAACTATGTTTTGGCTTCTGTGTAATTAGGAATAAAGGTTCCCATTCTTTTGGGTGAATGGCAGAGGTAGAATTGATGAGTTTGCAACGTCTGGTGGTGAAATGTTGTTGAGGCCTCGTTGCCTCAGGGCCCTGTACTTCTTTGTCATGTGAAATCTCAGAAAGTAAAGCTGCATCTCTTGGTCTGATCTTTTTTGAAAGTGYTTGACCTTCCTCGGCCTCTTCAGGTCCCTTGTTCATGACATGGGCAGGAAGGACGTGGAGCTGCTGGAGTGAGAAAAGAGGAGATCACAAAGATGATCAGAGGGATGGAGCAGCTCTGGTGTGAGGAAAGGCTGAGAGAATTGGGATTGTTCAGCCTTGAAGAGAAGGGTTCAGGGTAACATAATTGTGGCCTTCCAGTACCTGAAGGGAGCCTACAAGAAAGATGGAGAGAGACTATTAAGGAGCCTGGAGTGACAGGACAATGGGAAAAAGCTTCAAACTCAAARATATTAGGTTTACATTAGATATTAGATAAAGAAATTCTTTACTGTGAGGGTGATGAAGCTCTGGCTCAGTTTTTCCAGGGAAGCTGTGGATGGCCAATCCCTGGAAGTATCCAAGGCCAGGCTGGATGGGGTTTGGAGCAACCTGGCCTAGTGGAAGGTATCCCTGTCCATGGAAGAGGAGTTGGAACTGGATAATCTTTAAGATTCCCTTGCAACCCAACCCATTCTCTGTTTCTGTGCTCCTGTCATGGAAGAGACTTTCTGTCTTGGTCATCAAGACGTGGTTAGAAGGTGCGACCCCAAAGGAACAGCACAGAATTGCTTCCTCCTTCCCACTCTATTTCATCCAAATCTCATGCAAAGATGCAGTAGATGGGAAATTCCAGCTTCTGCTGACCTGTAACCTTATCTCTGCATTCATGGGGCAGGAGGAGAAGTGTGGCACCATCCTGACAATGCATAAATTCTGGCTGATCTAAGATGGAAAAGTGAGTTCTGTGTTCAGTGTTGGCACTCTCAGAAATTTCTGCTGATTTCTGGCACTTGGATGCCTGAATATACGAGGAAGATGTTGAGGGATCCCATTACTTAAATCTCCTTTCCAGCTCTATTTCCACCCCAATGTTTACAGCTGATACAATGTGGAACACTGACCAAAGAAACTGGGTTGATTCTTCAGGTGAAGTTTCACAAGTTCCTGTGGCACATCCTYGCTTCACCCTTTCCATCTAAATATTTGGCACAAGAAAAACAATTCTGCCCATCATAATTATTGTTTTACAAACCCAGGCAGCTTTCCCTCTCCACATCTCTTTTTGAGCAAGCAAAAACAGAGGACTTCCATCACTTTAGAAATGAAAGCGTAGYGTCTGAGGAACACATAGTAACAAGAGCTATGGGAAACCCGTGAATTCCAGATAATATTGAGGTCGTAAATCTTCACTAAACCACTCACTTAGCTAGTAAATTCCAGGATGAGCACGGGGAGTTTGGACTGGGTCTTTACATTTTAGTTTCTTTGTAATGTGGTAAAGTACATTTATGGGATTTCTTAAATCCACAAAGGCCTTGTATGTAGTAGTGGAATTGCTGTATAATTTCAAGGCATATTTCCTGTGCTGTTTGCACYGTATTTCAGCCCATTTTGTTTTGAGGATCTCTGAACATTTTCCACTAGAGTTTGGGTGCCTCTAAGGATGTCTTAAATATAGACCATCACATGGTAAAATACAAACTGAAACTCAAAATACCCTKCATTTTTTAAATGTTATCCCAAATAGCCCACCTCTAGACATGGATTCTTAAAATCCATGAGCTAAAATCTGAAAAATAGTGCTTGAAAAATGTGGCTAATTGATTTATTGTTCATTGGAAACAACTGGATATTAATGGTTTTATTCTTGTTTTTATAAATTATTAAAAAAAAATATTGCTAAATTTACTAAAGGGTAGTTATTATAGTAGCATAAAAATTAAAAAATAGACTCATAAACTCATGGTTATGTAGAAAATTCTTATAAGAGGCAGGAGAGGAAAGGTGATGATATCTTCAGCAATAGAACATGAGGGAATGGCTAAAAGATGAGTCAGGGGAAGTTCAGATCTAATATTAAGATAAAGATCTTCACTGGGACTTTGGGGAAAGCACTGGAAGAAGCTCCACAGGAACATGGTTATGATTTCCAGGCTGTCAGTGTTCAACAAGCGTTTGGGCAACGGTCTTAGGTAYAGGGTTTAACTTTCCAGTTCCCCTGAGTGGTGTCAGGAGTTGGACTCATTGATTCTCCTGAGTCCCTTCCAGTTTAAGATATTCCATGATAAATTTTATGAGATCTTCATCCTATGTGACTGCATCTTTTTCTGTTGTGAAACTACAATTCTATTATGTCCTTTTAAAACCTTTGGAGTTTTGTCACTTTTCAGTTGGRCTGAGCTCTCCTGCAAATCAGCAATCAGCAGATCTGCACGAGAATTCCTTCCTAAAGCCTTCTCTTCACTGCTGACACTACAGTAGGATGGCAGCTGTAATTATGGCCAGTGCTGATGTCCAAACAAGCAAAGACAGCAGCAGAGCAGAGATGAGAGATAACTGAGAGCAGCATTTTTTRGATACATCTGTGCTGTAATTTGTCTCACTTTCCATCTGAAGTCACATCAGCCCTGTCTCTGACCTGAGCACCTCCATCTGGGGATTTAGATCACAGAGAGATGAAAAGCAGAGAGCTTGGGCAGAAAATGATACTGGAATTAGACCTGGGAAAATGAGACTGGAATCAGACCTGGGTTRTATGCACAACACACCTCAAAACACAGCAGGCTGGGGCCAATAACCCRAAATTACTGCCAGGTTGCTGGGAACCAAACCCTCCTGAAAAATGCCACTAACATTTGGGATGTGACTCATTTATAGTCCAAACATCAAAGATATTCAGTAGTGTAATGAAACAAAGAACCTGAGATTTACTGGTATGAACTGAAAAAGTTTTCCATGGGGATTTCTTAGGCTGTGATGAATAAAAGCCCATTAGGTTTCTGCTGGTGTCCAGGAGAGATTGACTGATGTTGTGCAGCATAATGGAAAGCTGGCTAATCAATACTGGGCTATTTCTCAGTTTAAATGTATTAATTGGGCATACTTGTGTTCATTTATGTCTGAGAGAGAAATAAACAGGTGTGAACATCGATTCCYGCTAAATAACAACATTATGAAAGAACATTATTTAGGCATGTCTCAGCTCCTCTCCATTGTTCTAGAGAGTCAGAATTATGTAGAGGCTTCTTCTGCTCATTACCCATGAAAATGAAGACTCACTAACCATGGCATCCATCATGTTCTAACACCRTGGCAGTATTTCCATGTATCCACGATGTCTGAGTGATTGGGACAGGTAGCAGGGTGGAAAATTAGGCCATCCCTCAGTGGGCAGTCATTGGTTCTTGGCTGTAGGCACAGAGAAACAGCTCCCCTYTTCCAACCCATGGAAAATGAGCCCAGCAGCTCAAAAGTGATGATCTCCTTGTCTCCAGAAGGCAGAGTGATAGAGTGGATAGAGCAGCACCTGCTCAGAGACTCCTTCCAGCCCTTTCTTAGTGCTCRCTGAGAAATGTGCAGCAAGCCAGTGTTTGCAAACATCTCCCTCCTCTCCTCCTGCCCAAATCCATTTCATCCAAGCCAGAGACAAAAACAGGTGCCACAACTCACACTCGTGCCCCCAGTTAGGGCCAGAGAAAACTCCTGAAAACCAACCATTGACCAGCAGGGTTTGGCAGGGGAAATTTCATGTTTTCCRTGAGGGATTTGTGCACCTGAGCCCCACATCAACCACTGACATAAGATGAGCTTTTGCCTCAATATAACCCCTCTGACAGTTGCTCCATCACRAGGCATCTCCAGCCTGCTGCCACCTCCCTGAGCACCAGATGGGTCCTGGTCATTATCCCCAGTCTGGCACTGCCTCCCTATCAGTCAAAGATCCAAAACAGATCCATTATATCACAGCTTTTAGGATGTGAACTAATTAGGTGTCTTGAAAATRTCGTCTCAGCTTCTTCATATTTCCATTTTGCTGCCCTGGGGGTGTAGCGTGTGTCCAAATTCATTTATGAAAGGAAGATTCATAACGCCTGAGGAAATGAGCCTGATAATAAATAATAGTAATAACGGTAAATTGCAAACTGATAACAAAAAATTGGTACAAATAATGTCTAATAGGGTAGATGTTTATCTAACGTGCTTTGCCAGTATTCTCTTGACTCCAGTTGAGGTGAACTGCTAGGAATTCAACCCACAGGTCGTAAAAATGATGGTAGAAATACAAAACGTATACAAAACAATACAACCAGACAATAGAAAAGCASAGATGTGAGACAGGGAGCACCTGTTGTAAAGCAGAACTTGGAAGCCTCCAAAAGCAGTGGTGAGGATCCTTGATTTAGTGGTCCATCCAACCTGCTTCAAACACTGATTCCTTCATGCATTTTCTTGAATAAATAAAATAAATAAAATAAATAAAAAAAACCAAATAAAATAATAAAAAATAAAAACAAAATAAATATAATAAATATATAAATAAAATAAGTAAAATGAATGAAATAAATAAATAAAATAAAAATATAATTAGTTGGTGTACCTGTTGGCTTCCTGCAAACATCCTGTGGGGGAGTGGGAATGCAAACATTAAACAGGAGCAAGGAATGGTCCTGGTCTCAACACACCAGTGACCAAAACAGAGAAGGAAAAGAGATAATGGGACAGAGCAGGACATGAGGAGGCTGAGGCACAGGACTGTTTCCAGCAGGAAGCCCACAATGTTGAACTGCAGTTGGGTGTTTTGTGCCCTGCGGGGTTTTGTATCCTTGTGCCCCAGCCTTGGCCATGGCTCTGAATCTGCAGCAGGGGCCCGAGAAAACCACAGTCTGCCCTGAAGGCATCAAAGACCCCCCAAAAAATGCCCTGGGAGTGGTTTGCTGACAGGCTGCTCACAAACAGCTTTCAGGCTCCCTTCAGGCACTGAGCAATTTTACAGGAAAGAAAATCCTGAAATTTTCACCSACATTAGCATAATTCCCATCCATTCTGCCAGCCTTCCCTGCTGTGACATTAACACAAAGAGTCACATYCTGTACTGCTCTCACCTTTGATAAACTTATAATTTATGCAACACCTTGCTGTAGGACCAGACGTTGCTGTAGGACCCCAGGATATTTCAGGTGKGTCGGGAAAATTCGATATTTTGCTATCCCTGCCAGCAACTCCAAGTCCTGCTATTTAAACTCTCTTGTGACTGACAATTTTCAGACCAACAGAAGAACTAATTAGTCTGAGGTAGCTTGGGAGTCTTTCTGCTGAATTCAGAAGGCTTTGGGATCAATCAGCTGGGCTCTGTGCTGCCAGGAATAAGAGACACTTGCCCTGGGCTGCTGTGACAGACTATTTCAACTCATGCATGAGTCATAGCATTAAATTTCCTCTCTTTTTAATGACATACAGGTTAATTTGACAGCCATTTCTCATTGTTTTTCCACTAAAAATGCTTTGGCAGGCTCTTCTGAAAAGACAGGTGTCCAAAACACATATTTTAAAACCAAGCTCTATGAAATCCTCACCTATTAATAGCTGGCTACCACTYGAAAAATTAAGCTCTCATTTCCTGGGGCCTCTCAAACTATACAGTCATGACCAGTGCTCTTCCCCTTCCCTCTCAGAGAGCAGTTTTAAGTCACGTTCATTAATTAATTTCCAGATTGTCCCAGGAGCAAAAAATGTCATTATTATTATTATTATTATTATTATTATTATTATTATAATTATTATCATCATCATCATCATCATCATCATCATCATCATCATCATCATCATCATCATCACCATCATCATATCTAAATTTTAAATGTGTAAACCAAAGCACAGCAACATCAAATGAACTGCTCAGCAAGGTCAAGATTAAACAATTAATGGCTAGGCCACCGTCTCTTCAAGGAAAAGAGATAAAATCAATGATTKCAGGTAAAAATCTGACCCAGTAACTGACCACTTCAGACCCTGTGCAGGATGAGATCGGGCCCACATCAGCATTTGTGTGGAAAGGGAAAATTGTTTACAAAAACTTTTTGACTCTTTATTCCTAGAAGGAGAATATGAGGAGTCAGTTGTCCCAGGCACTGTATGAAATCAATCTTTAGAGAAACTGTGATCAAAGCTGAAAAGGGGAGATCATAGTAACTTGAGAAGAAAATGAGAGAAGRCAGGAGTAGTCCCAAGAAATTTTAGCCTTCCACTGAGCATAAAGGAATGCCTGAAATAGGCAATGTCTCCTTTAAAAATTAAGTTAATAGTAATCTATAGCAGTAATTAAATTGCATTTTCATCACTGGTGYCATCTGCAAGAGCAGCAATACTTTGGGAATGCTGGAGTCAAGGATAAGAGTAATTGTCTAAAAGTGATGTTTACCTTAATCACAATGACTGAGTCGAAATTCTGTGAGCTGTGGGTTTGTGATATGTCCTGTCCAGAGGGCCTTTTCTCTCATCTCTTTCCAGGTGTGGGGGTTTCCAGACCACCTAAAGGAAAGTTTGGGTGAGATGGAACCGGTGGGCCCTATTTCTAAACCCAACAGAGTTGGGCTACAGCCAAAAGACAAACACAGGAGCGTGGGAGCACTACTAACCCAATTCTGATGCTGAGGAGGGATAAGTGCCTTGCTTTTGAGCTCTATTTAAAGCCTGAGGTGCTCTGAGAAACTCACCCAGCTTCTTGCTAGTCAGCCTTTTCTCCCTCCTTTTCATTTTTTTGCTGAAAGATGCAGGCAAGTGAGAGGAATTCTTTTTAAAGCACAGCCATCAACGAGCAAGAAACCAACAGAGCATGAACATGCAGAAAGAGAGACATCAAAATACAGTGAGATCAAAGAAAAGAGAAGTGTGGGACATGTCAGCTTTATTATAAGTGTTAATCCAGCTAACCCTCCTTTTCCAATGATCCTGTTGTCTGCTTGAGATGTGTAGGCTCAGGGCAAGGTACATTTCTGTAAGTATTTTGTCACAAACTGCATTTTAGTCCTTGGCTGAGAAAGGGGAAAAAGATTTTTCCAGTTTTGTTCTCCAGACACATTTGTACAATACAATGTGAATTTCTTCATAGAGTTGCATTGCAAAGCTGTTACTGCAGCTCCTTTTGGTTTAATGCCACAGTCTCCATTGCTGAGGTATCTRATCCCTCATAATCAAGGAGTGGTTTCTCTTTCTAAGTAGAATGACATGATGTAATTTAGATTTTATAGAAAGGGAGCAATTGGCCAGAGCTGAAGCACAAATAAATCACTGAGATACAAATGGAAAACGTGAGCTCTTTCTTGCATGCTTTGAGATAATCTGCATTTCCACTACAAAACAAGTTAAAACCAAAAAGTTACTGGAAGTTACTCAAGGGACTACTATAGAATCATTGAATGGTTTGAACTGGAAATGACCATAGAGCTCTTTTTCCAACTCCCTACCATGGGCAGGGACATCTTCCACCAGACCAGGTCCCTCCAAGCCCCATCCACCCTTGGTCTTGAACACTTCCAGGGATGGGGAGTCCACAACCTCTCTGGATAATCTGTTCCAGTGTCTCACCGTCCTCCCAGTAAAGAATTTCTCCCTATGACAAATCTTAATCTACTCTCCTTCAATTTACCAACCTTCCTTATGCCAGACATTCATTTAGGTTTTCTAATCACCATTTCCCATTTGATATAATGGTTGTGGTGCTTAGTCTCAAACTCGATTCTTGACTTTTTGATTACAAGCATTAATTTAATCAATTATACCTCTGGGTGGGTTGGGGTTCAGTTCCAAATTTGTCACATATTCTGTCATGTCTCAAACACCCTACTTCATCTCTCAGGCCCTCTGCTTTAGGACAGGGATATTTTGTGTTGCCTGTTTACTGAGACAATATTTATTTCCTTTTTGGTCATTCAAAAAGAACTTTTTTTGGATAATACACCTCTGTTTCCACCTGGAGATCCTGTTTCTCATCATGGACAACAGATAAGTAAGTTAACATTAACTGATCAAAAGATTAGCAAACATCCTCAAAACCTGTAAGCAGAGGGATGCCATTTTCCTCTCCAGTGTCCCACTTCCAACCTCTGCCTTAAAAACCTTCTTGGCATCTTTTCCTTTTGTCATTTCCGTTTTTGTGAAAAATTTAGAATGGGAGAAAAAATTGCAGCATTTGTAGGCTAAAATATATTAATGCAGAAACTGTTTGCTTCAAGTTTTTCTAATGCTCATTCCCCAATGTCAAGATTTATGTTTGAATAAAATGAAATAAAATTTTAAAAAAGAAAGAAAAAAAAAGAAAGAAAAAAAAGGAAAACGAAAACCCTGAAGTTGCACTTTCATAGATTTGCATATTGTTTTTTTGGAAGAAGATTCACACCAGGCAACAAAGACTGAATAAATCATTAGGTAGAGATAGAGGAAYGCTTTAAAAGAAATGATTTGCAACAGATCTACTGTAAAACATTACCCACAGCAAATGTTAGATCAGCTTTATATATAGAGCTGCCATCCAGGAATTTTATGGGCTTCTTGGGAGGTTGCTTGTGGAGACAAGTGWGGTCTCTCCAGCACAGGGCTGTGAACCAGGAGATCTGGACTCTATTTTCAGCAAAATCAATGCCCTTACAATGTCAGCAGAATAAATTACTCAATTTCTCTGCTTGCCCTTGTAAAACTAAAGGTGAGCTATTCATGCGCATGAACTTGGAATCTTAGTTAGGAATATGCTACAAGATCTTCAGGTTCTACATAAATAAAAAATTCAGTTTGTATTAAGGATTTTGGATTCTTTCTGAGACAGAGAAAGTTGGAAATAATTTAGGTATGTGTACACTGTAGGGCAAAATTAGACCAATTTTACTGGGCACAAAATGATTTTTTTGTGCTTTGGTTTATAAGTGGATTATATGGATAAAATTGCTTGGGTATTGCTTAAGTTGATGTTTTTCTCTTAAGCTCTATGGAAACCAGCAGCAAGAAATTTACTCAAGACTGATATTTTTATTCCCCTTTTCATTTGTTTTTATTTTAAGCTTTAAGAAAAAAAAATCTGAGGATATTTTAGCCTTTGACTGACCATAATTTCTCATCCGCCAAGACTGGAGCSATGAAGGAACCTGCAACATGCATATACTGAAACTCTGAGGGATTTCCCTCAGGATGTCTAAGTGAATTGGACTTTGGTTTTATGAGATTGGTTTTATTTTTGCAGCAGTCATCTCTGAGAGGTTTGTCGCAGCACTAAAAGAGATTGGAGTCCCTTTTCACCTTGGGAACACATTATTATTTGAAACCTTTCATCACTTAGGTATGTGAGTTAGGTGAGATATTTCTCTTAGCCTGAAAAACTGAGCTTAGCTCAGAAATCTGCTTCTGCCTCTGGCCAGAAACCAATATTAGATTATTTTCTTAATTACAGGATTTTKAAACAGGTAATTTTATTTTACAAATGTAAGGCTGTTTTGTTCCTTAATTAACCTTTAACTTTATTTTCCATAGTTCTTAATCAAAGATTATAAGACCARAGAGTGTCCAAGTCAATGCTTGACTGGTTTAATAGTTCATGCATTTTATTTGTTATGTTTTCCTAACTCTGATGAGTCATGGGTGTAGGATAGACCCCTGAAYACCTTCTGCTGTTACACAGATCAGTGAGACATTCTCTCAGAAGGGTTTATGGCTCCATCTCACCACCCTGTAAACACTGACCCTGGAGGGGATTAGAAAATTCCCTCCTTACAGTCAAACAGTTGGAGGTCAAACACAAGCCYGGCACTTCTGGAGTTTTCATCATAAGAAACACCTCAGTGTTTTTTTGTTTTTTACTAAAATATTCAGCTACAATCRAGAGACACAAGGTTTCAGATGGTTCCACTGAAATGTTGTTAAGCCAGGAGAGGCTTCTGCAGGAGGGGGCATTTGAAATTTCCTTTTTGTCAGCCGTGGAGCTGAGAGTTGTCACCACCATATACAAGGCTCTTGCAGCTCCGTATGCCCAAGTGCTAAAGCATGCCCATGTCCTTATGTTTTTATGTAGGTCAAATCCTTGCCTCACCATCACTGGCAACAGCTCTTTAAACCAAAGAGAAATGACCTCTTTGTGATCACTGTTAGCACAATGAATTTCAGGAGAAATTATAATAATGGAGCACTTAAAAGTAAAGACCCAGCACTTGAGCTAGCTAGCTATTAATTATAAATGCCAATCTCTATCAGGAATTCCTTTTTATGTAAAAGTGGTCTGTTCTGAGCACTTATTTTTGTGTTAATTAGAGAGAAGTGAAGATGAAGTATTATCCAACAATGAGCATTCATTACAAGGTCTGCTGGCCCCTTGTGCTTTTCCCTGGGGGTGCACTGGTGGTGTCCCTTGTATGAGCAGATGGATTTGGGACATCGATGTTTTGTCCCAAGTAACAGAAAAGATCTKTAAGGACGTATTCTTGCTCCAGGAAGAGCATCTGCAGGTTGATTTGCAGCAGAAAAAAAATTTGATTCTGAAATAACCACACAGTGGTGGCCACAAAAGTGATGGGGGGGTCTGGAACATCTCTGTTTTAAGGAGAGACTGTGGGAGCTGGGCCTGGTTAGTCT
>NW_026623329.1:1626718-1637841 GCF_030028575.1 Malurus melanocephalus | reverse complement strand
AAGAGAAGAGAAGAGAAGAGAAGAGAAGAGAAGAGAAGAGAAGAGAAGAGAAGAGAAGAGAAGAGAAGAGAAGAGAAGAGAAGAGAAGAGAAGAGGATCTCATCAAGCCATACAAATATCTTCAAGGCAGGTACCAAGACTTTCCAGTGGTGCCCACAGACAGGACAAGGAGTAATGGCCATAAACTAAAACACAACAAGTTATACCTCAACATGAGTAATAATTTCTTTCCATGGAGGGTGGCAGAGCATGGGAACAGCTGGCCAGGGAGGTTGTGGAGTCTCCCTCTCTGGAGACATTCCAAACTCACCTGGACACGTTTCTGTGTAAACTGCTCTAGATGACCCTGTTTTMACAGGGAGATTGGACTGGATGATCTCCAGACATCCTTTCCAATTCTAACTATTCTATGATTCTATGATAACAAGATAGATTTCAATATATTTTCAGCAAATACAGAAAAAATTAAAATTGAAAATCCTGAGGAGGTAAAAAACTGACAACACTATCTAAGTTTCAATATGTTTTGACAGTGCATCCATGAGCCAGGAAGGAGAGAGATAACTTGAACATATTTAAATAGAACCCATCTTGAACTGCCTCTGTTGTCAGAGGAGCTGACAGTGGCATTGAAGATCACAGATGCCARTCTGGGGCTGGTCCATGTACATGGAATCCCTGACCACTTTTTCCCCATATACTCCTCAACAGAGCCCAGCCAGCAGAGGCTGTGGGTCAAGGCACAGAAAAAATTCACAGTTCTTTGCAGCTCCCTGCTGGGAAGGTTGTTTTTTGAGATTTCCAAAGATTCCCTCCAACCCAAATAATTTCTGTCATTCTGTGAGTCAGAGAAGGGTGAGGTTTTACAATGCTTGTTTTACTGATGTCTTTATAACCTGGTGTAGAATTGGATTGTTTTAGTTTGATTCATATGGAATAAGCAGGATGAATTTTAAAACCAATTTTGTCTCACGAATAAAAATTCRACAGTCAGTAACCTTTATTTTGGGGCACATAGACACCAACAAAAACCATCAGAATCATCAGAGTGAATCMGARTGATTACTCATTTGGTGCAGGGCTYTTTTWGGATCTTTGGCCAGTTTCACTTGAAGGTATAAAAAATATGTAAAAATGCTCTGATTATGATAAGCTACAATGAARCCTTTTTCAGTTCCTATGACATGTAAATCCAGTTGTTTGCAAAAGTTGTCTTCTTTGAAAATGTAATCAGATATCCTTATTAACTACAGGAAAGTGATCTTTTTTTCTAAAGGTGTTGTCTGCCTCCAGAGTCCTGAAGACTGRAATATGACCTTTCCAGTTCCTGAATTTTCCTAAGCATCCCTTTAATTTTTACATTCATAGGAATGAACCTCCTTTCTTTGCCGACTGCTGCCCTTATGCCTCCTTTCCTGCCATTAGTGAACTAAAAGTTTGGAGAATGTAATTGTAAAAACCATRCTTTAATGTAAAAGGCTCTAGAGACAAATGTCAGGTTTTATTTCCGCTAAGGCCGATAATGGCACTTGATAGAACCATTTATAATTTCTTAAGAGGGAGAAATAATTCTCTTTAACTGATTTATTCACATAAAGCCCATTTACTCTTTCCCTGTATGCAGTGGATCAAACTGAGTTATGTGCCCTAATTGCCTATTGATACGTGTGGGGCAATTCTAACCATGCCCACCCACATCCTCTTTCATATCCAAGGATCATCAGAACGRGCCTGAGACCTTGGATAAACCAGCTGGAGACCTGCTGGTACCARCTCTCATCCCCCAGCCTCTTAAAATAAAGTCATTCCATACAAAAGAGCTATAAAACACACAGAGGAGTTGAAGGCAGTGTTCCCTCTTAATCCTACTGGGATATGTTCTGCTTTGGAGGATTGAGGGTTTTCAAACCCCACCGGGTGCTGACCTCTTGATTGCTGGTTCACCCTCGCTAATGAAACCACTGCCTTGAGTGTCCTGACTGGGAAGACCTTTGCCAGGCAAAATAACCCCTGCTCTGGTCTGAAAGGAGTGGAGAGGTACACTTTGACACCTTTCCTTTATAAATAGGCACAAAGCTTGGCAGGGAGGCTTTAAAAATAACATTCCTCTAAGAGAAAGTAAGATGAATGCTGAGAATGAAATTTTGACCCCGCTGAAGTCAATGGAAGTTTTCCRACTGATTTCAGCTGGGCCAAGGCTTCATCCAAAGCACTGATCCATTTAATGGGCTTACAATAGCTACACAAAGGTGGAGAGGGCCTTTGAAATTGTATTCAGTGCTCCAAGGAGGCTGGGAAATCACTTGGTCTGGAAATCAGGGAAAATGCCACAGGAGTGTCAATTATTTCAGTATCCGCATTAAGAGAAGTGTTCTGCATTAAGAGAATTATTAAGGGAAGCACCCAAAATGTATTCACTGATTCCTGCTTTAATTTGTCACCCTAAACAGTAACAAACACTTTGTGTAGGTTTGTATATATGTCTACATCACTATAATTTTATGCTGCTCTTGTTTTTCTGGGTGCCCTCAACGTTTTTCTGCTGTGTTTAACCAAGAAATCGATCGATAAAGATAATAGAGGTTTTTTTCTTTGCCCCAAACTGGTTATAAAACATGTCACCACAAGGAAAATTTGTAAATATTGTGGATTTCTTGGAACAGTGCACCCCATGCTAACCAAAATCCATGCCTCCTGAAAAGGATGATCAGAGTAAATATGAAAACGAAGTGTTTTGTTAAGGCAAGGCAGATATTCTTACCAATAGCTATCAATTTAGCTTAAATGGGTGTACACTGATTTATACCAGCTGGGGATATTACTATTGTAATGTATCTGTGTTTTCATAAATGTTAAAATGCTTTTATTGCTTCTTTTACTGTTTTACTTCATGAACAGAACTGCCACAAATGTAATACACAATTATTCTCAGCTAAGAAGGTATTCCCACACATCCCTGTACTTCACACACACTTGTGCCTTCAAATGACTCGTTTTTCCTGTGTTTTATGGGAAGATATTGCCCTTCTCTGACTTCCTGTATAGCCCACTGGTTCTACCTTATTAAACTCAGTGATCCTCAGACAGGGTTTGCACCAGGACAATATTTAACTCTAATGGAAATCCGGCAACAAATTCCCAGAAGCATCTTTGAAAATTTATCCTTTGGCATTATAATTGCTTTCTGCTCTTCATTCTACCCCGAGCTCTTTTGTTTAAAGTCGTTCCTGGAGTCCACGAGTAGTCAATCTCCGTGTGTGCTCCTAGCAAATGCACACAGCTCCTCACTTGCACTTTGATTTGCCAGATTTTTTTTTTCAGCTTTCCTCCGAAAGGTTGTAAATCTGGAAAGGAAAAGTACTTTTCCTATAGGACATTGTGATTTTTGGTGCTTTGAAATTTGATGGATTTTTTTTTTTTTTTAAGGATGGGAATAAAATGAAAGGAAAGGTAAAAGGAAATTGAATTGGCATGAGAGATTTCAATTAAAAATCAAAGTTTTGTTAATATGGGAATATCCCCGTGTGCACAAATCTATATTTCTACACTTATCTTCATTGCCAAACYCTCTTGATTTAATAACCTCCTGTTCACACCACAATTCACATGTGCTCTGCCCACGTTCCAGATGAAAGGATTATGGATCTTATTAATGATGCTGTGGCAGACAAGGCTGGGTACTTGCACATTTTACATGCCTGGCTTCCACTTGCAAGATTGTAATTAATTTTAGCAACTAATTACATACCCTCTACCCATGGCCATGGAAGATTACAGACATCTTTTCCAAAATACCTTTGAAACATTTGTAAGCAAATTTCAGCCTGGTCATCAACAGCATTTRGAACAGGTTTGTAGGCTCTGGTTTAGCCACAGAAATCCTATCTGAAATCCAGTTAGCTCCCAAAATGTAGGATAGGCACCAAAAAAAATTGTTGTTATTTCTTCTGTTGCATTWTCTAAACTACAGGGATGTGAATTTCTAGAAATAGTAGAAGTGGGGAAATGATAAATCAGACACTTTCTCTCTGGAATACTTGAGATCAAATCCATGCCTGCACCCCTGGAAACAGAATCACAGAATGGTTTGGGTTGGGAGGGACATTWAACCTCMTCTCATTCCAATCCCCCTGGCACAGGCAGGGACACTTCCACCAGTTCCACTGTTGTTCAGATGTGACTTTGGCCAATTCACTTGRTCTAATTTGCACTTTGACTCTATTTTACAGATCATATTTTTTTGTTTCCCTGGTACAGGGAGTTTCTTGGATGGCTCAGGGATTTTTAGGATGAATGTCAGACGGTACAACCTCCACTGTGAGGAAACACTGAGAGAGTTGGGGTTGACCAGTCTGGAGAAGGCTCCAGGGAAATCTCAGAGCCCCTCCCAGTACCTAAAGGGGCTCCAAGAAAGTTTGGGAGGCACTCTTCATCAGGAAGCATAGTATGGGGTGAAGAATAGTTGTTTTAAACTGAATAGAGATAGATTTAGTTAAGATTTTAGCAAGAAATCCTTCCCTGTGATGGTGGTGAGGCCCTGGCAGAAGTTGCCCAGAGAAATTATGGATGTCCCATCCCTGGACGTGTTCAAGGCCAGGAACAGATGAAGACCCACAGTGCTGTTCCAGTTACCTGGAAATAGGACAAGGCTGAATCTGGGTTTTTTTGAGCAACATTTAGGAACTGCTTGCAAATATGTGTAGCCTGCAAATGCAGAGGGCAGAAATCAGACTGCAGAATGGTGGTATGCAATTAAATTAATCCTATTAAAAATGTTAAGTGGATATCAGGAAAGGTTAGGTATGTAACACACCAAAATCTGTAAATATTCCTTTTACACAAGCTGGTAGARGTTCTGTGATTTACCTTGAGAAACAAAACACTAAAAATCCAATCTTTTTTAATGACTTATTATGCGTTGCTTTGCAAGACTATTCACTATAAGCAATAGGAAACTGGCTGCAACTCAAGCTGAGTTCTGTGGCTCAGAGAAATCTCTATTGAATTTAAAAAAAAAGAGATGTAATGAGAAATAATAGGCCTATAAACATTGAAACATTTGAGATACTTCTGATAATTTCCCCAGATAAAAAAATCTAATATGTCAGGGATTAGGAGGTTCAAAAGAGGGAATTACTCTGTAAGTAATTTCTGGAGAATGGGGAAGTGTTAAAAAATACTAAAGACTTCCATGTACTGAACAGCTGCTAAACTCTGCATAGCCAACCACTTCTTAAAAGGACTCAGCAGAAACTTTTCTGAGTTTCTGGTAAGAACATAAACATCAGCAAATAACAATACTCTGAAATTCATGAATAGGCTATAACTTGTTGTTGTGAAATACAAGGTGAAGTCAAGATTGGAAAAGGGCATTTTATTGGTTCTGAAAATGAACAGAATTGAAAAGAACCATGCGTGTTGCTTGAAGAAAGAAAATACATTAACCCCACACCATAAGCATCTTTGCAAATGAAATTTGAGAGCAAGCAATGAAAAAAGGCAGAACTTTTCATAGTTAGAGCAAATAGTTTTCAAATCTTTTGGGTCTCATGAATTTCATGAAAGGGTACTTAGGCTGAAAATTGAGGTAACTGCAGATTTCTTCATGGACATTTCTGAGAACTTATGAAATGCAAATGAAGTTCTTGACAACTGGCAGAATAAAATCTGAATATTTATCTGTAAAACTCAGAGAGAAGAGAAACCCCAAGAAACTCTGTCAACTTCAGTTCCTGGCACAACACAGAAAAAAAATAATCAAACTATCTGTAAGCACTCAAAAAATAACAAAGGGATGAGTTAAAACCAAAATAGATTCGTCAATACAAAATTCTGCCAAACCCTCTAAAATCATACTGTGAGAGTGAAAAAGCCTCACAGATACAGAAAGGCAATTGWCTTAGTCTGTATTAGATTTAGAAAAGTGTTTGACATCATTTCTTCTAGTGTTTTTGTCGTGAACAGGATCTGAACAGAACGACTGCTGTAGATGCATAACTGGCAGAAATACCATGTTTATAGGGTGATTATCAGGAGATCACTGTGACAGGAATCCCCTACTGAACCGGCAGGAACTTATCAGTCTCCAGAGCACAGCGAATCAGAACAGAAAGTAAAAKATATTCTTATCTGATTTGCAGGTGTCGTTTTGATGGGTGGGGCTACCAGGAGGACTCGGTGGGTGACAAGATTAGCATGAACTCAACAAAATTATCTTGACAAACTGGAGTCAAAAAAGTGTTCCACTGCAATTCACTAAAGGCAAATGCATATTTTAATCTAAAATGCTGAGTAATCCTTATTTTGGAGATACAGATGAGGAATGTAGGCTAGACAGTCACTCTGTGACAGGAGATTTGGGTTATTACTGATTCACAAGGGGTTTAGGGCCAGCTAGTTAAAACCAAAGGAGTTCTGCATCCAGCTCTGGTGTCCCCAGCACAGGAAGGAGACCAGACTGTTGGAGCAAGCCCAGAGGAGGCCACCAAAATGATGAGAGGGATGGAGCATCTCTCCTATACGGACATTTCAAGAAAATTGTGATTTTTCATTCTAGAAAAGAGAAGGCTTTGGGATGACCTAATTGCAGCTTTSCAGTACCTGAAGGGAGCTGGCAAGAAATCTGGAGAGGGATTTTTCATGAGTATATGGAGTGACAGGACACGAGAGAATGGCTTTAAACTGAAAGAGAGTAAGTTTATATTGGATATTAAGAAGAAAATCTTCCCTGTGAGGGTGCTGAGGCCCTGGCACAGGTTGCCCAGAGAGACTGTGGCTGCCCCATCCCTGGAAGTGTCCAAGGCCAGGTTGGATGGGGCTTGGAGCAACCTGAGATAGTGGAAGGTGTCCCTACCCATGGCAGAGGATGGAAGGAGATGATTTTTAAGGTCCTTTCAAACCCAAACCATTCCATGAATCTGTGATCCCRTGAAAGAACAAGAGCCATGGAGAAATATTTCAAGTAGCATGAAATACTCTTTACTTCGTTATACACATGAATATTTCATAAGACACATGGAACAATCYTTCAGCCCACAACTGGCAGGAAAACTCACTTTCTCGTCTGCTATTAAGCTATTTAGGTGCCTTGCATAGAAGTTTTCGTGTTTTCCTAGTTCTTATTTCTATTCTATTCAAAAGACAACTGAACAACACAGTCCAAATTCCATGGCTCAAATTTTGTGATTTGAGAGATATCTCAAATAAAGTATAAAGGAGTATTATCAAATTCTATGAGGGAATTTCATCCCAGTGAATTGCATGGCATTTATCACCACTCACACAATCTGACACTTCCTACAGAATTTTATCTGGCCTAAACCCTTTCCAGAAGGATTTCAGCCTTCTGTGGCTTCTCTGTCATGTCTGTCAGCCCTTGTGGACATTTGGACATCTCAGGATGCCTCAAACRGTGCTAAATGCCTGTACTCCAGTTACTGAGCTGACATCCCCTGACAGTTAAATTTTAGCAAGCCCTGAGGAGGAAAAAAGRAAGTCTCATGTTGAATGTGAAGGTTTTACATAGAAGATTGCACAGAGCTGACACASGGATTTCAAGGCTGGGTGTTGGTAGAGAAGTGATCAGGAAGACACTTGGYCAGATCTTTTTCCAAGAGAGTTTTTGCTGCCTTGTGGCTGAAATAAGGGCTCTTGACAAAGGTTTCTTCCAGTCTTGCTGTTGGTGCTAAAGATTTATGTTGCTTCCCCTCCTGTTTGGGAATGAGCTACAGAATGTCAGATTGTTCAYTTACCCGCTGAAATGTAGCGTGAGCTGGCTTGATTGCAAAGTCTATGCCTTGCCATTCACTCTTGTTCTTTTTTGTTTTCCCCTCAGCAGTATCTCTTTGTGTGAGTCTCTGTTTGGGTTGCCTGAGGATGTGAGAACTTCTCTTAAAAAAAAAAAAAAAAAAAAAAAGGCAATGAATAGTTCAGTGCTCTTTGTCATCTGCACTGTTCCCTGAAAACCTGCTTGTTACTTGCCAGCTCTGTGGCTCCTGTTCTGTCTCTCTCCATGCCTGTGCACAAATATCTCACCTTCTCAGTCCACTTAGCTTAATCTACTTTTCATTTTCTGCAATGATAATACCTATTTTTTTTCCACATCTATCAAAATAACTTACAAAACCAAAACATTGGGGCATTCCCCTTTTCACAAAAATAAATTCTCAATGCCCAAGGCTAAGCAAGACACACCTGGAGATTTTAATCTGTTCAAATAAGTCCAAAAGAGGACACTAAGCTGATGACAGGGCTGGGTKACCTCTGCCATGGACACAGGCTGGGAGAGCTGGGACTGCTCAGTCTGRAGAAGGCTCCAGGGAGATCTTAGRGCCCTTTCCAGTACCTGAAGGAAGACAAGAAATCTGGAGAGGGATTTTTCACAAGTGTGTGGAGTGAAGGACACRAGGGAATGGCTTTAAGCTGAAGGAGAGAAGATTTACATTAGATATTGGCAAGAAAATCTTCCCTGTGAGGGTGGTGAGACCCTGGCACAGGTTGCCCAAGGAAGCTGTGGCTGCCCCATCCCTGGAAGTGTTCAAGGCCAGGCTGGATGGGGCTTGGAGCAACCTGGGATAGTAGAAGATGTCCCTGCCCATGGCAGGGGTTTGGGACTGGATGTTCTTTAAAGTMTTTTCTAACCCAAACCATTGTGTGATTCTAAGACGTGCACAACTGCTGTTTCCCTGTTTCAAGAGGCAAAATCCTTGATATTTCTGCATCCATACAATGCTCATCCCATTCCTCTGTGTCATATGAGATGGTTCCTACACTTGATCATATTTGCGTAGATAGGTAAGAGTTCAGGACAGGTCTGTGACCAAAATTTACCTCAATAGGTGAACAGTGACAAACAGGTAAAGCAGTTAAATTTGGAAGGCAAAGGTCCTGAGATTTATAGATGAATCACTTGGTTTTTTTTTCTGCTGACATTTTCCTCTTGACTCTACCCCAGGTGATGTGTCAGAAATTGCATATATGAAATCGTGGTTGAATATTGAAGTAATTGTTGCAGACAAGGTAAGTGTTGCTGGAAGCAGGTCAAAATAAAGTTCCAAAAATTCCTGATTTCATAGGTCAAAACCTCAGAAAGATGTGGCTCCTTTTCCCCTCTCATAGGCTAAGAAAGTGMTTTTGGTTCATTAGGCAAGCACCATGCAAGATTTAAAAGTTTATTTCTCAACTCWCAGTCGTTTCTTAATACTCTGAATGTAAAAAATTGTTAAAGGATTATGTGGGTTGAGACTGTGTGGAGCGTACCTCTCTCTCTCGAGCCAAGGAGCTGTTTTATTCTCAAATTCCCCTGATGCACCCTCATATTTCACCACTAAGTGGGAACAGACATCATGTATTTTGAAATCTGAGAAGTTTCTGTTGTTTTCTCAGGAAACATGAAGGTGGCAGCAGCATCAGTGTCACCCCTCTGTCCCCATAGTGTCCCCAGTCTCCCCAGTTTCTCATCCCAAATCCTTTGTCACTCTGAGCGGAGGAGTCACGACCGTGGTGATAAGAAGAGACAAGATCCACGTCACACCAGGAGTGATAATTCCACAAAGTGAGAGGGGATCAAACCTGAACCTTTAAAGATCCAATTCATTTAATATTGATCTCCTCTACCCCTTTACTGTGGCAATTCAGATTGTTTGGAAGTGGATCAGGTCCCACTGAAGCTGTACGTATGTGCCTGAGAAAACTGGCAGAAAAAAAAAAAAAAAAAAAAAAAAAAAAACCCAAGGGCGAGAAATCCATAAAATATTAATCAACTGCCAGTCAAATTCTGCATCTCCTACACCTCCCTCAGTTCTTGGCTCAAGAAGCTTTACTGCTGGAATCATAAAATTAATTATTACTAAGGAATTTCAGTGTAATTCCCCAATCTTAATGTTTGAACAAAAAGCCTTTAGTGTTTTGAATGCATATTTAAACCAGCAAAGCATAAATTTTTAAAGTAATATCTACAGCAGATGACAAATGTGTCTTGTTGCTGTAATAACTCCACATCTCTAAATTAAGGATTGTGGTTTGAAGGAATAATAATACTTCACAGCCAGAGAAGCTTTTCATCTACAAGGAAATAAAGTTGTCTTTCACAGCCCGGGCACACACACGCAGGTGTAATTGCAAATACCGAGTTTGATTCAGTGGTCATTCAAGCAAATTGAGGTTATTGGTGCTTCTGCAATACTGACAATTTGGAGTCCCCAGCCAGCAAATTGTGCTTGGAGCTGCACGAATGAATGAGAGCAAGAAATAATCTGCAAGCAAGCTGGAAAAGGAAAGGGATGGAAGCAAACCGTCCTCTAACATACACCTTGAGAAGAGCTATCAGCKTTTGATGATAACCTGGAATCACAGAGGTAATTTCATGTCTAATTACTATAGGAAAAATTAATGTGAACTTTTAAGCCAGAAAATAGAAGAGGCAWGTCCCAAAGCCATCTTTGCTTGTTTTCAGGCTGGAATCTCCAAGAGAATAAATTTTACTGTATTCTTGCCCAGTGTCTTCTTTCCTGTGCAGTGTCAGACTCAGTTGTATTTTGGGACTTCACTGGTACTTGATATCTTACTCAGCAGTTCCACACAAGGTGAGCTGCCATACTTCTTCATCAGATAATTTACTTTTTCCATGTCAATAAACCCATCTGGAGATATTGAAACTGACCTGGATGTGCTCTGTATCACCTGCTCTAGGTGAACTTCCCTTGGCAGTGGGGTTGGASTAGAYGATCTCCAGAGGTCCCTTCCARCMCYAATTATWCTGTGATTCTGCACTTGCCCATAGGTTTGATATTTCAAACATAATATTCAGCTTTTGTTCAAAAAACACCTTTCTCTTTTAATATCTTACTTTATTTGAGAAAAAAAAAATCTAATGTTAAATGTCAAGCAGGCACTGTAGGATATTCTTCTATAATACCACTTATATTTAACTTTTCATCATCCATAATCTCACTTTCCCTATTCTTCTGCAGTATCAAGCCAGCATTGATGAAGAGATACAGATTCTCATCTAAACAAAGAAAAGAATCGTGAGAAGTTTATTGAATGAGCATGATCTGAGATTCCAACATATGTAAGGTATATAAAATTTTTATTTATGTTTCATTGAACCACCAACACGAGAC
>NW_026623329.1:1624460-1626638 GCF_030028575.1 Malurus melanocephalus | reverse complement strand
GGGGGGGGGAATTTTCACCAGGAACACTTTCACACCAGTCCATGATATAACAAACTAAGTAGTAATAAAGTCATGAAACAGTTTTGATGGATTTTTAGAGATTCATTTTTGCTGAAGGTCTGTTTTTCATAGACTGGRGGTATTGAACAGACTGGAGGCAATACTCTTTGAATGTAGACCTTTCAAACATAACCAAGCAGATCCTACACTCTTTTGCTGTGTGAGAAAAGGAGCGTTGTGGCTCAACAAATCCTGTGAAAAACTACTCCAAAAGCACAACTCACTGAGCATAACTTAAAGAAAAAAAAAATTAAATTGCCCCTTTAGCTCCATATAAGCTCCAGCAGAATTTGAGATGAAGAAAGACTCAGAAGTTTGGAAACAGAGGCAGCAGAGTCACATTTCCTGGAATTGTTAAAAAAAATATGTGGCTATGGCGCCTGGGGACATGATTCGGTGCTGAACATAGGGGGTTTGCTGGGTTGATGGGTGGACTTGATAATCTCACTGTTCTTTTTCAACCTCAAATATTCTATGATTCTCTGAATATAAAAGAAAWAAAAGCTGAACTGCCATGGTTCACATGTTGAATAGCATTTATTTTGTGTCATAAAAGTAGTATTTTTTYTCAGGGTTCTTTAGTTACCCCAAATTTGAGCCAAACCTGCACACAGCAGTAGTGATAGGCTGGAATCCTCAGACAGGAGACTTATAACACTGCTGAATTCYCCTCAGCCAACTCCAGATATCTACAGCAGGGTGTCTGCTTCAGAAATTGTTCTTCAGGCTCTTAAAATAGCTGGGAAAAAGCTGGTCAACAGAATTTATATTGAACCGAATGCAGGTGCCTATTTAAGGAGATGAATCACATCCTGGAGTCATTGACTACACAAATGAGCTCTCTATTACCTTTGACAGAAACCCAGAGTGATTTCCTCAGATGTGCACAGTAGATACCAACTCCTGGAAATCCTAATTTAGGATATTTTACAGTCACACTGATTTCTCATTAAAGCTCTTTCTTCCAGCCTAAGCTGTTACAAAACCCATCCAAGCTTCAGATATGAGCTCACAGCACCCCCCATGCACAAGATATGAATGAGTAATTATTATTCAATAGACAGAGGAAATTTGGTGTGTAAAATATATGTTGTAAAAGCCAATTCAATGCAGTTGCATCCATTTATGCCGACACTGAGCAAAATATCTCCATGTCCAGCATTATTATTCAGCAAATRCATCCTGAGGCCAGTGCAGACATCAAGACTACCTTGTAAAGCTGCTGTGTTAAAAAAGGCATTTTTCTGACCAGTCATTAAGCCAGTACTAGCTCTCCTTTAGTCAATAGGGGCACCACAATGTAAAATTTATAGGGAGATGGAAGTTACAGGAATAAACTTTGTTCATGTTTTGTAAACTCAAGGTCCTTTTATTCTTGTGAAACAGGAGTATAAACAGMCTGATAAGGGAGTGAATAAAAGAGGTCTTATTTTATGTTGTCCTGCAGTTTGTTGAGTCCAGTTAAAAGTGAACACAGTTGTATTTAGATAAAATATTTYGGTGGTATTGCATAACTTGAGCACAAGTGACCAATCAAACCCACACATATTTGCCCCATATTGCAAATTTACACCAGTTACAACAGAGGTTTTAGCAGCAAAAATTTATGGTGATTCAGGTATTATTTATAGACACAAAACTTTTTTTTATCATATTCACCTCCACTAGAAATTAATTTATTATTTTTTCAACTGAATGCTTTAATGTGCATCWTGTACACATTATTAAAATGTGCCTCTGAAGAACGTAAGATGCTAAATGGGAGTAGTAAAGGCAATGWGTCCTGTTTCAGTCCATGAACTGTTCTGTAAAAGTTGTCCCTCCTCACTTAACTCCTTTCCAAAAAGGAAATACTAAATTGCTTTTATGTACACTTGATCCATATTTTTGGTTTTCCAATGAATACATTGAAATTTCCTTTTGGCCCTTCTTTGGATTAATGAAGAAGATATATTCTCTTTTTTTTCTGACAGTAATTGATGATAAGCACATGTGACTTTACTCACTCTAGTAAAACAGCTGTGAGGATTTAATGGGTACATTAATTGTTCTGAACAATGAGGTGTGAGTGAGTACAGTACCTTTGTTGGGTAGAAATCCTTTGTGAAGAAATTCTCT
>NW_026623329.1:1613442-1624170 GCF_030028575.1 Malurus melanocephalus | reverse complement strand
AAAAAGAAAACATGTTAAGTTTCATCTGAGCTTGAAATGTTGGTTGGCTCTCATCCTAGAACCCCTCTCAATGACTTGGCATGAGTTTTCGAGTCTTCAATGGGCTCTTAAGAGCTATGAGAAACAGGTAAGAATTGAGAATGTGCCAAGTGAGAAAAAATCCTGCATAAAGCAAAAAATGAGGGAAGGAAAGCRGCAGGTTGTTGCAGACACTGTGAAAACAACTGAAATTCTGATGAAAGAAAGAAATACAAAGATTCAAGTYCCACCATTGGACAGACAAAGTAAACGATGACTCTGTATCAACACAACATAATGTCAGCATGTAAGAAAAGCCAGAGTTGGTCAGAACAGGATCCACTTTGCCCAGTGTTGCCGTGTTTTCACCTGGAAAAGAGTCAGTTTTCTTTGTAGCAGCTGGTACAGTGCAGGACTTTGGATTTAGGATGAGAAAAACTTCCAACCACCATGACCACTGCTGCTTGAAAGCAAGGCAGCTTTCAGTCCACGGGGCCAAGTTACACCACTGATTCTGGGCTTTGCGAGCATTTGCTGCTTCATCTGAACCAATTGTTGAGTTCCCTCGAGGGRAGGGCAAAGTGGCTGCAGTGTGAGATGCATCTCTGCTCCAGAGGCCTATTTTAGGATGGGATATAGGCAGCAGGATCTCACACATGCTTTGCCTTTAACAGCTCAGCCTGTCTGTTTATCCTAGGACTGTCATTACGGTCTCTGCTTTATTACATTAACTCAGCAAAAGCACACACATGTGTCAAGTGCTTCAGTGAATAGACTTAAGCACATGATTAACTTTAAGAGTGTGCTTAAGTACTTTGCTAAATCAGGACTTCTRTGTTTTCCCCTCTCAGTACATCTGGTCGATTTGCATATGTTTTCCATATAAAGAATTTCATTTTACAGAGCAGAATGAAGCTGTTTCCTTGCTTGCACACTCAGTGGTACTGCTGCTGTAGCTAACTTTGGCAAATTGAGTCRCTCTCCCCTTCCCACAAGTTTTCAGCTCGTTTTTCCAACAACTGCGGCCATTGTGCTGGAATGACTCAATGGACAACCATTTGGTGAACTGGATTAAGGAAATATTTAAGGTGTCAAGTAATCATTCAATCATATAATCATGGAATGGTTTGGRTTGGAAGGGACCTTAAAGATCATTTCCTTCCAACCCCCTGCCATGGGCAGGAACAACTTCCACTATTCCAGCTTGCTCTAAGCCCCATCCAATCTGGCCTTGAACATTGCCAGGGATGGGACACCTACAAATTCTCTTGGCAGACTGTGCCAGACCCTCAACCCCCTCACAGTAAAGGGATTTTTCCCAATATCCAACCTGAGTCTATCCTCCTTCATCTTAATGCCATTTCCTCTTTACCTATCACTCCATGCCTTTGTGAAAAGTCCCTCTCCAGCTCTCTTGTATCCCCCTTTCAATAAATGTACATTAATTTTTACTGTAAGCATAACTTTGGTGAGTTGTTTTATTCTGAATTAGTTTATGATATGCTGTGCAACCTGGCTGGCTAAACAGTCGACAAAAAAGACATAAGAACTTGTGATCAGACTCCTCACCAGCCTAAGAAATGTACAAGAAACTGTTGCTCTGCCATGTTTGGGTTATGATAAATTGAGATGACATTGCACTATATGYTGTTTGCAGGACTTTTTTTTGCACAAAAAAAAAAATTATATTTAAGTGTTTCAATGAAAATGGGAAAAATCAATAAAGTTCCTTTTCAGTCATATCTCTAAACTAACTGGAAGCAAAATGTCATGCAAAATAACTTGCGATTATTGTCATTGTTTGAAATTACTAGAATGAGAATGAAGTGAGAAAAGTCCTGTTTAAAGCCAAATTAATTCTAATTCTAAAAATTTCGTGCCTGTTTTAGATGAGTGTTTTCCCTCAATAACAACAACATTTTTATGTCAGCAAAGAAGAGCAAAAAATGAGAATTGTTAAAGGTTAGTTTTGATCTCAGGACATATGTGATGATACAAAAAACATTAATCACTGCAGAAAAAAAGAGGAGCACTCAGCACCAAAACAGTTCCTCWTCTGCAGGCTGCTGGGCCAGTTGGATCAAGAATAATATTGGGTTGACACATTTGGGGATAACTGGATATGTTTAAAGACCTCTCTGCTGTCTTTGTAGCAGTAAAAGGACAATATGCAGCTCTGAGTAGTTTCAGTTCCCTGAACTATAGTTTTGTCCACCCAKAGACTGTTAAAAGACAATCTAGCAGACAAATTTGTACTGCTTTTAATAAAAATTAACATAAATTAAAATAATTTTAATAAAGCTTTTAATTAAAAATTATCCTTGTGGAATTTTTTTCGCTGTCAAAAACAGAATCAATAAGAGTAGATAAGATTAAATGTGAGGCTGATGAGAAAAAATATTTACCCATTTCCATTGCTGAGTTCTATTAATTAGTTTATGGTCTAGTAATCCATTACTGCCTAATGTTTTASTTTTATACCAATTAAAAACCAAGAGCTTCTTCCTCTGTGACACATGAACTTACTCTATGGCCTCATGGGAATGAGACTTGAAACTCAAAATATTTGTGTTCARCCATTATATTTCAGTTCTATTGAATTATATTTATTTAATTATTAACTTAWTTGTTTAATTTAATATATTTTCATTCTAGAAAATATTTGGAAGGACCTTATTAAATCTGATTCCCTCAGGAATCTGTGTTAGTATCTAGGAACTGTTTTTACATTCATTGTCCCAGATATTTAGCTGAATTTATGATTTGTACTATTATGTGGGAGAAGGCGCTTAGGACAAAAATGTAAAACATGAGGATATTTTTGCAAACTTGAGTTCCAGAGTCAGCTCTTTAAAGGCTTTAATTTAAAAGATTCTGTGTCTCAGAAATTCYGAGTGACTTCATCTCCAGCAAAAAGTTGACAGAACACTTAGTAACTGGCTGGGAAAACACAGCTTTGCACGTAATTAACAGATTACAGCAAGTAAAACCTGGGAATATTCCCATCTACTTAWAATTGCTCTCAGCTGAATGTGATGCAGATGATTTTAACTGTTATTTTTAATCAATGTTCTCAACTGTCAGTTATTGTATTGTAATACATGTCAGAGCCTGATCTGCAGCTTGAGACTTTTGTACCCAGCACTGTGCAAAGTAACATAAAATTCCTGCATTCATAACTCAGRGTCTAAAGAGAAATTATGCCTGAAMAAGGAGGCAGATTGATTAAACAATATATTCTTTCTGTGTGCTTTCCAAGCCAGTTGATAAGCAGATAATGGACAAAGTAGTTTAAGCCTTAATTACTGTCTACAAACCCATTTTAGACAAAGCCTACCAAAGAAAATCTTGAAAGGTTTTTCTGCTCTTTTCTTCAAACAACATTCTGACAGCTCATAATTCAGAAAAAAAAAATTGATTTGAACAGAAATAGTTTGCTTCTTTATTTGAGAGTGTGGTCAAATGGATTATTCACCATTACAAAATTAAAAACTATGAGCCATTGCCTACAATAAACCAAGGCTGAGGTATAAGCAATTGCCTTGGTTTATCAATTACCATAGTTTGATACTTATGGGTAACCATTGCTCAAACTTGCTAATTCGAGGAAAATAAATTACAAACAAAGCTGGATATTATCCCTATTAATGCATCTTATGAGATGATTAAGCTCACAGTGCTACCGACTAAATCTCCCTGGATTTTTCACTTTTGTTTGCAGAGCATGCAGAATTTATCCCCTTTGCTGGTTTAATTACCTCTGGCTATGTTGACGCTGACATTATTATGAGATAATAGAAGAACAAAAAGMAGTGCCAATTACTTCCAAAGACAATGGAATTAATCTACGTGGATAATGGAAAAGGTGATTGAAAATGAATGGTTCAGGAAAACAATCAGCACAGGCACCTTGAGCCCTAAATGGGTTATCTTTTGTAAATCCTTGAGTCAGAGGAAGCAATCCAAGTTAACACGTTGTTTAGCTCAGCTCAATTAGAGTCCAAAGTAATTGGACAGAATATGCTTTCCATGAAGCAAAATGAAACGTGAGATGATGAGAACTTCCAACTCTTCATCCCACCACGAGCAGAGAAAGAATCAGAAGGGCACAAATATTGAATCATGGAATCACAGAAACATTGAGGCTGGAAAAGACCTCTAAATCCAATCATTAATTTACTATTTTCAGATCCACCACTAAACCACGTCCCCAGGTGCCACATCTATTCATTTTTTGAACACTTCCAGGGGAGGTGACTCCACCACTTCTCTGGGAAGCCTGTTTCAAAGTWTGACATCYTTGCAGTGAAGAAATTTTTCCCAATACCCAATCTAACATTCCCTGTGACTACTTAAGGCCATTTTTTTTCCTCATCCTGTTGCTTGTTACCTGAAAGAAGTACTGTAGAAAGGGAAGGAAAACCCTAACCCCATGGGAATCAGTTGAGTGAAAATTGTTTTCCTCCTACGAAGCAGAATTCCTTTGAGTTGCTCTGAAACTTCCTGATGACAACAAAGTCATGCAACTGCGGGACCTCTACTTTTATAGCGGATAAAACATCAAAGAGTGCTTTAGTGAAGGATGAAATGCATAAGTGAAAAGAATTGTGAGTTTATGGTGCAGCTTAATCAGATGCAGAGCAGGCAAATCAGGGAGGCAAGGCAGGTGCAAAGAGAAGGGACTGTGACACTCGTTCCTGGTTCAGAACAATCCTGGTCAAAAATTCAACATGGATGTTGTGCAGATGTTTCACATTCACTGAAGAATGGATATATTATCATATCAATGTTAACTTCAACCTCTTGTGGCTTATCCTCCTATTTTTATACCTGGTCCTGGTGGCCTGGCAGGAAAATCTTTGGGAATATCTTATTACTCACATGAAATGTGGACTTGTCTCAGGCAAAATAAAAATGGTATTCCAGGGAAAGACAACKAAGGTGGTGAAGGGTCTTGAGAATTAGTGATGTGAGGAGTGACTGAGCGAGCTGGGAGAGTTCAGTCTGGAGAAAAGGAGGCTCAGGGAAGATCTTATCACTCTGTACAATCACCTGAAATGTGTCTGAGGACAGGTGGGACTCAGCCTCTTCTACCAGGAAATTAGGGACAGGACAGGAGGGAACGGCCTCAAGCTGTGGGGGGATTCAGGCTGGACATCAGGAAGAATTTCTCCATGGAGAATGTGGTGGTGTATTGGAAGGGGCTGCCCTGGGAGGTGGTGGAATCACCACCCTGGAGGTGTTTAGAAAACTACTCAGTATGGTGTTCAGCGCTCTGATTTTGTTGACAAGGTGGTGATCAGTCAAAAGCTGGACTTGGTGATCTTGGAGGTCTTTTCCAACCTAAATGACTCTGATTTAGTGAAAATAATGGAACCAAGGTAATTTAATTTCACCACGTTTGTGCAAGTGAATATTTCCGCCTTAAAGACTATTTGGTTTTTAATTTGCCACAAAGAATCAGGCTGCCCATCATCCCCCTGCTTTTCTGGGAGGATACTGTTAGTCTAAATAAATCTAATTTCAGAGATCATTAGGCTGCTAAACATACTCATGTCTGCTCGTCAAGTTACACAGCACAGCTACAGGTTGCTATTTAATTCTGAATATTCCTCTCCTTTGTRCTGATGGCTGAGGAGAGACAAACACAGCCTGCCCCCAGAATCCTGTGCTGACAGATTGTCTTTCTCAGGGTTTCTCAGGTACTGCAGGTTCACAACACACATGGGGGAGACTTCAGGGGAGGGGCAGTGCTGAAGGGAAGAGGTGTGAATTACCACAGGAGTCAAAGTTTCTTCCTCTTTACAGAATTGGTATCCACAGGGTCTGGTGGAGATTGATACAGCAGAGATATACATCAGAAATAAAACACAAATACAATGAAATACCAGCACCTCAGGCTGTGGTGCTCAGGGGGCCTGGGCAGTGTGACTCCAAGAGCTCCAGAAGGGAGATAACCATGTCATAAGGGCTAATCCTAAAACTTGGACAAACTATGGAAACTAACACCTCAAAAAGCACTATCCAGTTCCATGTGGACACACTGTTTTACWCAAACATCTTTACARCTTAYCTCACAAYTACYTTGCAGTTTYTTTKRRRMYTKSCCYTYMWTTTTTGRAAGYTTCACCTTTTGAGACCTRGATTCAGTATTTCCTTCACASAGGAAAAAATATATTCCATCACCTTACACTGYTATATGAAAACTATAATTTAAAGTGATCCTCACAACATATTTGAAAASTCACAAATGCATCTGGTTTGTATAAAAAATGTCTCCTTGTACAGGATTTGCCACCTCTCACATTGTCACACAAAAGTTTGCCTGAAAAACGAGATGCCAAAGGAGGGATCAGGCAGGTAAATACTGATGTCAGGTTTTGACTCCCATRGAATATTTCAGAGGTGGGAAATCTCCAGCTCAAGTACAACCCATAATTAATTAATTCATAATTCCTACTTGCACAGTGCTGTAAATGTGGAGATAAAGCTGAGAGGAGGCACTTTGATGAACATTTGTAACCTCCACTTTTGCACAGATCACAGAATTTCACACAGCTGAGAACAGGCATGAATCAAGAACAGAAGAAATAATTATTCCCCGAAATTAAAAAGTAAACAAGATGAGTATAAGACCTCTTTGCCAAATYAGAAATTGAAATGCTGACAGAAGTAGAACAAGGTAAACATCTCTATAGACTAATACAAACCCAATTTCTGTACTTTMTGCATTTTAGCTACAAAATAAAACCAGGACTTAGTTACATTAAAAGACTTTGCCATATATTTTATACCGTGCATTAAGGAAATCTTTCACTGGAGATTTTAAACAGCATATTAAAAAGTACTGAAATCACTCATATCAATTGGCTGTGGTGTAATTGAGCGCTATAAAGATTATTGAAATACTTTTGCAACTACAAGAAGTCRTATAAATAATAAGGTGAAATAAATCTTCTTTTCACTTCCCACTCTAGAAGAAACAAACTTTTTGGCGTTTGCTTCTGCATTTTTGAGAGCCAAAAGCATCAATGTAAAGAGAAAAAAATTGTCTTATTCTCTTTATTTCATTCCTTTGCTAAACAAAAGTAACAATATTTTTCCACATTTGTGCCTTCAAAATTCTCCCCTTTCTGCTCATTCCTTAYTAGAATTTGTTCCTTTGCATTTTCTTTTGAGGGGAATGTCCACTGAGTGCACTCACTGACTACACAAGGAAGTTTTTTTTAGGGTTTTCTGGTTGATTTTTAGGGAGTTTCTTTGATTTGTTTGCTTGTTTTCATGGTGGTGGCTTTGATGCTGTTGGAAAATAACATGATCTGGATTCAGACCTGAAGGAAACTTGATCTGCCAATGTATTCTCCAGGAGATATTTCCATTTTGAGGCTGACAAGGTTGTGCAAGGTGTGTCCATGAACTTGGTAAGAGACTCCTGACTCCCCAGGGGACAGACTCATCCCTTSCCCTCAGCCATGGCAAGGACACCCAGCAACCTGATGTATTGTGGTGCCAAAATATTTCCATAATTGACCCAGGTATCACCTGTAAATTACAATTACACCAGACAAACACACACCCACACAATAACAGAGGCTCTTACACCCACAAATAAAATGTCACAGTGGCCATGAGAATTCAATACACCACCTAATGCACTCCTGCAGCCCAGTGTATTTCATTTACCAAGCAATACATTACCCAATTTACAACCAATCTGTSATGCACATGGATCAATACAAATCATGGAAACACACATACATTACACACTCCCCATAATTGAATTTTGTGCTCTCTGGACTCTYATTGCCCTGCCACAAACTGCTTCAAATGAACACCTCTTATTACCTTCAAGGTAAACACAGCTTCAGGGACACCAGGCAGGTGCAGCACAACTTTCTTATATAATCCATTATCAACTTTCAGGAAGACCATGRAATGTGGAAAACCAAACTGCAATTTCCAAACTGTTTAAGGGATTTCTCTGTGTAGCATATCATGGACAAAATGAACSAGCAGGTGATTCAGATTGAAATAGTTTCCAGTCCTCAGGGTCTAGATGAACACAAGGACTTGCATGATTGYTCTTGATGTCACTTTGAGCCACACCTGACTGTGTCACGTCCATGTGAATGTGGTCAGCATCTTTTCGAGCATGTTCCATGTAGGTTGGTGTTATTTCCATCAGGCTATCCATGTAGATCTTGGTTGGGAAGGAAAGAGGTGTTCCTAAAAAAACCAGTCTGTGTCACAGTTTGGGAGAACATCGGTCAACAAGTCTGGTATTTTGGCCAGATGAAGAGTTTAGAGCAACTCCTCAGTATAAAGTTTGACATTTTTTTTCAGTTAAGTGGGTGGGGTTTTAGACATGCATATGGATTTATTGAGAGTGGAAAGTATTCAGTTCTTTTTAACAGTAGTTCAGATTTGAATTAACTTCCTCAATTCTGACTGTACTTTTGTTGGAATTGTAACTCTCTAAAATGTGATGTCTCTCTTGCTGCATGTTAAAGGTGAGAGTAGATTTTAGAGTACAATTTTTTCCCCCCACCTTCTTTCATACACAAAGAACAGGCTTAGCTATCTGAAGGAAACTCCCATCCATTTTGAGGCTCCCTCGTGCACTCAGACATTCCAACTGAGAAGGACATCTCATATTAAAAGTGTTGTGTATGTGCTGGCAATTGAGAATGAAGCTGTTTTTATGTTCTCTTTAGTTCTGGAAGAACTTAGCTACTATAGACACATGACAGACATTTCCACGTATTTTGTATATGCATGCTTTTTATCAGCTCTTGTTGAAGCTTTTCTCTTGATTACAGTTTTTTTCCAGTCAGTTCTGTTGTATTTATTTATTTATTGCCTTAAAAAAATGCAAACTGTGCTTAAAACTCAGAGACATCAAAGCTCCTTCTGACAGGTTTWCATGCAACATCTCTCAAAAAATGATTACACGGCATTCGTATGTATGTGGTTAGAAACTCGTGCACAGCAATGGATTGACAAGTGTGGAAATTGAATTTTTCTATCTGAAACCCAATAAAGAGCAAGCAGCAACAGCTGAGGCCTTTGTGTTACCCATATGGTGGTTTCCGGGATTGTGAATGACATTTTTGAGCTCATGTATTTTTGTCCCCAGTCCTTGCACTTCTTTTGGGCCATTTTTAAGTTCACTCCTTGGTTTTGCAGTTTCTCCTGCTCCACAGCAGGAGATTTAAAAAAAAAAAAAAAAAAAAAAATCAAACCTATCCACCTAAATTTTATGTATTCGTTTTAATTTTTCCTTACAAGTGTTCTGCTGTAGAACTTGAAAAATAAAATCTTGCCTCATTCCTGTGACTGTCATTGCCCCAGTCTGTCACTGTGATGGTCGTTTGCCAATCTTATTCTGTCTCCTTTTTCTCTGTATTCTGAGAATAAAAGGCAGCAGTGTCTTATCTGTTGCTTTCAAAGGCTCCCAAAGACTATTCCCAACTTTTTTTTTTTTTGTTTTATTTCTATCCTAGAATGCAGTTTCAGTGTCTCTTAACAGTCTGGTAGAAAATAACTCATCTGCTTGGCAGAGTTCTACATCTTTGGGGAGGGATTCATGAAAGCCTTTCTAAAGCAGCTTCTTTACTTACGTTCAAATCTTATTTTTGTTTAATCTGCCATGACCACATTCAGGAAGCAAACAAAATTCAGAATTATCCCTAACTGCATTTTCTTAATGGTTCAGTAATGATAATAGCAATAAGGCATTAAAGAGATGAAAACTCTATTTGCTGTAGTTATTTTAGTCATTCACATATTTGCTGTAGAATCTTTTACTGGTAATAGTCTGAGATATTTTAGAAGATTTAACAACATTTAGAGGAAAACTYCTTGGTTGTCTCCTGCAGTCACCTAAACTAATTATGTCTAAAAGGACTTTCAGTTCAGCAGGCACAGTATTGGAATAAAATRGAAAAGGTAACTTATCTTCTCCTGCCAAACAGGTTTGGAGATCTTGGAACCAACTCTTATAAAATAATTATTTGGAAAATCAAACCAAATCCAATCTTTGATAAAAAGACATTTCTATTAGCATCCAGAACTATGAGATCCTTCTCAGTATGTTTTCAGAAGACTTATGCCTGTTTTCTGTCCCATTCCTTTATGACTGAATGAATCCCATGACAACAGAAATATTGCCAGGACCTCTAGAAACCTGCAGTCCAACCTCCTGCACATCACAACAATGTGTCCACAGTAAATCAGGTCAATTATTGTTTTGCCTCACCAAATCCTAAAATCTTCCATGGCTGAGTTCCTGCTAATTTCTGAATGATCTGTTCCAGGACTGCATTAGTGAAGTGTCTTCTCTTTTTTTTCAGTAAGATAAATTCTGAATCCGTTGAGCCCACCCTCAACTCCTCATTAAATCAGAATTATCRAGTGCAAGACTGAATGTCTTGAGAAGTAAATGGCAATGATACTTTTGACATAATAATGCAGAACTCACCGTGTGTTGAATTCTCATTCAAGAAGTAGGAGACAGGAATTTAAGGATGCCCTTGGCTTCAGGTATTTTAAATTTTCTCTCTAACATCCTTGGATGGTTTGCCTTCCAGGCTAAAGGATTTTCTTGCCGTTCAAAGCATTTCCAAGCCTTTCAGGCAGGTTATTTGGCTGAGGTCATTATGCGAGGTCAAGAAAAGGCAAATAAAAAGAAAATACTGAATATGATTAATG
>NW_026623329.1:1607735-1612222 GCF_030028575.1 Malurus melanocephalus | reverse complement strand
TTCTTCGATCTCAGTCTATTGAGAAATATTGCAACCCAACAACAAAGAGCCAGAAGAAGCCACACTCTGAGGTCACAGGTWAAAATTGTGGCTCTGGAGCTGTAATCTTTAGGATGCCTGCCTTTGATAAAAATGCATGATTAGCTCAGCTATCAGGATATTTGGCAGAATTACCTTCATGGTCCAAGAAAAATCTCTTGGCTGCAGAAAAATGCCCAAACCAAACCCAGAGTGAAAAATAACTGTGTGGGTTTAGGATATGGTAAGTAACAATAGCTCCAAATACACGAGAGGAAAATTCAGTGTTYTTATCCTTAAGCTAAGTCAGTCTTGAAAAGAGTTTTGTTTGAGTTAAAGCTGTAAATGTTGAATAAAATGACCTCATGAAGATATTTCTTAGACATTTGTGTGTGTTTTATGTTACCTTCTTGTGTGAAGATTTCTTACTTGACAACGTGGAATGACTAGCTGTGTTTAAATAAAATAAAAGAGGCACCAGAGTCGTAGAACCATGGAACCATCTAGATTGGAAAAGGCCTTTAAGATCAAGCCCAACCTTCAACCCAGCACCACCATGTTTTCACCACTTAACCATGTCCTCAAGTGCCACATCAACACATTTTTTTAACACATCTAGGAATGGTGGCTCCCCTGTCACTTGTCATTGTCACCTTCCCTGTTTTAATGCTGTACAACTGTTTCTATTTTTTTTTTTTTTTTTACCAATATCTAAACCTCCACTGATGCAACTTGAGGCCATTTTTACACTTCTCATTGATTCTGGGAGAAGAGACTGATCCCCCAGCTGGCTCCCACGGAGATCTTGCAGTTATGTTTCTAAAGACTGATCTTTAAAGAGAAACAAATTTGAGTTTCGAGCACTAATACAACAGAAAACATGATTTCAAAAGTAATATTGCTTCTTGGTGCATGAAGACTTAAAAAATACTCAAGAAACAGCTCTTAGTAACCATAAATCCTTTTCTTTTCCCTGAACATTTCAAAAGTCATCAGTACTAAGAAATATTTCTCTCCAGCATCACCAGCATGTGGAATGCAGCCTGATCAATTAATGATTAATTTCTCACATAAAATATTTCCAGTTTTCATTGCACGTCCTTCATGGAACCCAACATTAATTAGGAGCATAAGATTGGAGAAATTGCCAGCCTCATCAAATCCAGACCCAATTATTGCAGACAGCTGCCTCATAGGACCCTGTTAACAGCTCTTSACTTTCTGTCTCAAGGCAGTCAGGTCTTTTCTTTCCACGCCTCTGATCAGAGACCATCCTAGAATTAACGTGGACAAAATGTCACACAAGCTGAGAACAGCCAGATTCCTCCTGACATGCAATCCTGACACGAGTCCTTGCTTCTGGATTTGCTGTTCTTTGTCTTGTTCTTGGCAGGAGCAGATTCCTGATTCTTTGGAGATCCTGGGGAATACATGACCAGATGTTTCTAATCCCCTTTTCAAGCACTCCATGAACAACACAAAGTGCAAATCAAACACCAAGATCAGTGTGTCAGCCTCTGGGACATGTTGAGTAGCGCAGCAGAAAACTCAAAAGAAACCATGGTCCAGACTTTCATGAAGTCATCCACTTTTTGGTCACTGCTCCATATAATGAGAGAGGGGGAGTTGAAATAAAAACAGGAATTTGTACTTCCCACAGGCAAAGCAAGGGGCTCCCTTTTTCTCTTGTCCTTTTTTATGGTATTTAAATGGTTAAAAATGTTCCAAATGCCCTAATTAAGAGAACAGACAAAAGGAATTCGAGTTGTCCATGGTGACAGGTCTTTGTTTAATATTCTTGTGTTGGCCTGTGGTATAGAAATGTGGAACCCCAGAATGGTTTGGGTGGGAAGAAACCTTAGAGATCATCTCATCTTTGAGGGTCAARAAGCACCTTCCACTTGATCAGCTGAGTCAGAGACCCACGTGGTGATTTATCACAGCAATGATATCTCACCTCTGGGGATGTGAGATGTGCCTGAATGCCAGGAGCTATGRAAAACATAAATTAAATGACATTTCATATTAAAGTTTTTAGTTTTGAATTTGGTTAATTGCTTCTAGAAACAGCAAACAGATGTATTTTCAGGTCTGCTTCTCAGTGCTCATGCAGCGGTTGAGGGTATAATCAAAAGAAGCATATTTTTTAAGGAAAAATTATGCTGCAATGGCAGTTTTTAGTAAAAGGGATGGTGAGGGATTTCTTTCAGTTCTACCTGTTTTATTGCAGAGAAGGAGATTTAAGTTATAGTTTTAGGGCTGAAGTGTCAAGCACACAGAGCAGTATCTCTCAATCCTCGTGATATCACATTTTATTCTGTGAAAAGTTCCCAGCTTGCTCTGGGGATGCAACAGGATCAGATAAAGAGAAAGGTGTCTCTGGAATTCACTGCAGCCTTTGAGGGAGGTAAAGTTTGTTAGGAAAGGAGCCACATGGAACCTGACAGTGGCTTTCTCTCTAAGATAAATTGCCTTTTACTGTTTGGGTTTTTTTTCAGGACAAGTTCTAGTTCAGTTGTGGTCAAGGCAAGCAGTTGGACTCGGTGATCCCTGCATGTCCCTTCGAACTGAGCTTATTCTGTGATTCCATGAATTTAGGATATTCTATGATTCTGTGATAAAAAACTTCTTCCATGATACCTATTTCTTCTATGTTTCTCATTTTATTCCYTGTGTAGTCTTCATTTTATGGGTATTGAACTCTGAGTTCTGCATGAAGCCCATGGCAGAAGGACCCCAAAAACCTCAGAGTTCCACTGAGTTGTGCTCTAACTGTGATCCATTTTTCTCTCCTGAAGCCTGATGGTCAGGTGAGCCTTAAATTAATGAATTATCTCACAGGTGTGAAACTGGAAATTGAAAAATCCAGAATTCCTTTTGAAAGTATTACCTATATGAATACTGGTGGATTAAGAAGACTACAATGAAGCTTTTCTTTGTCTGCTCCAAATTACAGTTTTCCTTCTCAACCTCCCCATAAGCAATTGGAATTAACACTTATTTCTCTCAATCGTTTTAACCAGTAAACTCATCTGAAAAAAAAGGAAAAAAATCACATTATCATAATAACTTCAGGCTTGGAGAAAACATACTTGGAAAAAAAATAAAAAAGAATAGATAATTTTGGAGACGCTCAGCATGAGACGCTTTTGTAAATAGATTAGAAAAGTACTACAGGGGATTTGACATTATTAACATTAAAAATATGACGAGAGTCTAATCCTGAAAGATGCTGAATCTATGGGAACATGCARCATTTGGCAGCTCTCAGGAAGCTCTCAATAACTCTTAGATTCAGGCATAAAGTGCTGTGATCCTGAGTCGCCCATTAAAGATGCACTAAATGTTTCCACTAAGGGAAGTCCCAATTATGTGGTTTTATATAGAAAAAGGGAAAGTTAATGAATGGAAATGTAACAGCTCTGACACTGCTGAAGCACTGAGCTGTCATCCTCATAACTTTCCCAGGGAGATAAATTTGCTCTTTCCAGCTCCTCAGAAGTTATTATCGCATCTGATTTACAAGCAGTATAAAGGCAGAGAAGGGGGAAAATCAGCCGCAATTTTTTGAGTTTTTTAATAATGAAAATTTTAAAAGCTTTTCTTAAACAAGCAGCAGGGAAAGACCACATTTTTCTCACAGAAAAGTTCCCCATGGATTATTAACTAGTTTGTATCTAATAAAATAATCACGTTGGCTAACATGCCAGCATATCATACTAGAAACCTCCTGCATTCAGAAGCATWCTTTATTTTAGCTCAGATGTTTGAGGTTCACAGCTGTCCTGTGGAATACTCTAAAGTCACAGAGCTTTTAGCCTTTCCATTTGCAAAAGGCACCAAGATGCACTCGAGGGGATTCAGATTAGAGGCTGCATTTTTGATTAGTTGTTACAGTAGTACATGTGAGATATACAATCCTTRTATCTGTATTATCGTGAAAAGATTCACCTTTTGGAGTCTTCAGTGTGTTTCAGCTGTTTATTGAAGAACATGTTTAAGTTAAGAAACCMAATTTTTATACTGTTGGAGTATATTAGATTAATGCTACTTATGCTGTCTGTTGTTCCCACCATCTGTCCCTGCTAATTTCACTCTGGTTTTTTTATTCCTGGTAGCAGACACACAAGAGATCCCTCGTTTGCCTCGACAGATTTTTGCTGTTACGATGGCAGCAGCTGCTKCTCTCTCCTGACATCAGAGCCCTCTTGAGCCACAGGTTKCATGTGCACTTCCTAAAAWGCAACTTYAGCYCTAAGGACTGTCCTGCAAATACAGYGAGGAAGGATGGATGAAAAGGTGGTRTTCTGGTTTGAACGAACTCAAATGGGAGCAAAACACTCCCARGTTCCAACAAACCTCCCCCCCTCTCCTTTCCCCACCCGGGTCCCAGAGACAAACTTTTCCACAGAGAGGAAAGTGAAAAGAAAAGGGAAAAAAACCTATTTATTTAAAATTATAAAAACAAA
>NW_026623329.1:1599981-1606513 GCF_030028575.1 Malurus melanocephalus | reverse complement strand
GAAGATGGATGAATTGTGCATTTCCAAAAGACAGCAGAAAGAACCCATTTTTAGTCCTTTTATGAGAGACCAAACTGCATTCTACAGAAGACATTTGTATTTCCATCCATATGAGCTTCAGTGACTTAATTGCATGAGTTCAGTGGGTTTGTTTCATTTTCTGGAGAAACTCAGAGATTTCAGCTTMCTCTTTTAGAAATTTCCCTCCCACCCCAGGTTCTCAGGTCACTTGAAGGCTGACAGATTTATGCCCTTTAACTTTGTCTGGGGGAGTGGCAGGTGGGGAGTGCAGAGGAGAGAAGATATGTAAGAAAAGGAGTTTGTTTTGTCCCACATTTTGCAGAGACCCCAAATCAGAAAATGGGAGTGTACAKGGTTTTCTGCCACTGATAGCTGCTGAAATATTCCATCTGCCTCCAGCAGAGTGACCYGTTTGTAATATTTAGTTTTTGCAGACTCAGCAGCAGAAATTGAGCAAAAGTTGGGAAAGGAAAAGATGGTCCAACTGCTCCATATTTCCAATTCTTATTTTTAAGCATCCAGGCTTGGCAGAAAAGGGGAGAAACAATTACCAACACATAAAGRAGTCAAATGTTCAGCATCCCAGTGTTTGGTGAGTAACAAAGCCAGCATGCWTGGAAGGGAAATTTGTTTATGGATCAGATCAGGCTCTTGAAACACATAAAATATCTCTCACACCAGCATTGCTTGAAGTGCTTGTGTTTGACAAAGAGATCAGAAAGAGTTCAGAAAGGAAATCTCAATGAAAGAGGATAATCCAGAGTGGTTTTCAGTAGGAAGAGACTGCTTGTTGCTGTATGTGGTAAAGTCATTACAGATGAAGCAGCACAGATCAAAAGGAGAGAAAAAAGACACAAATGAAGAAAAATCAAGAGAAGTCAAGGTATGCTTTCAGGTATTTTAAACYAATATTCCACAGTACAGTTTTCATGAATACAAAATGTTACATTTTAATGTTGAATAAAAACCCAACAAGCAAGCATGATTGATAAAAACTAAATATTCAGTTAAAAGTCTTATAAATAAAACCATACATTTACAAAATTGGTGTCAGAGAAAAAGAAAAATGTTTCGATTTGGAAACAATTTCTGACATCTGTCCTTGGTTTTGTTTCTACTGTGCTTGAGAGAGGTTGAGATAAGAACAGCTAAAGTCTTGTCTTCCTTTAAGAACTTACCTAGTAATTAAAAAATTCATAACCTGCCATGTTTTACTGTATAAAATACATTCCTTTTGAATTCCAGCTTTCAATACTCTATGTGACTGTTTAAAAAGATGAAATTAYTTCAGAAGCAATTATTTTCCAGCAYTATCTTTCTCTCTGCCAAATATTTKTCACCTCAGAGCAATTTTTGTTGCCCATTATTTGACTGTTTACTGACCTTCCCTATATTTATCCTCTACAGCCTGCAGCGAGGTAAAGGAGTGGTTGTACTCCTAAAGAAAGCAGAACTAAGGCAAAGCAAATGCAAGAGTTTTTCATGATATAAAGGAATTATTTCAACTCTTTGTGATTTTCACCTTCTGTTTAAGTTGCAAGTCTAACCTTCAGGTGGGAACTGGATTTAAATATCTAATTCAACTACCTTATCTACATATAATGATATTTTAATGGGCACAAATCTAATGTATACATTTTAGAAACTATAGAATAGATTTCAGAAACTAGAACACRGATATSGCATTCAGCAYATGTAAAATTCAGYAAATCTCACAAGAAAGCTGACTGTTTCAGTTTTTATACTGCATTACTTTACATTCCATGAGGAAGTATCCTTACTCATACTTCAGGCAAGCCATGTGTCTTAACCASGTTCCTGAATATACAATGATAAAAAGCAATGTTGAGGTTGTTTGTTTGTTGTTTTGTTTTTTTTTTTTTCCATGCAAGCTAAATAAATAAATAAATAAAATAGTTTGCTCTATGAATAAAAACTCATCCTCAGGGATACAGTGTGGTTTTCACATAATTACGGCATTAGCCTGAAGGCAAAATGCTCGAATGTGGAAGATTTTGCCTCACAGGAGTTGTTTTACAGCCTGTCAGTCTGACCTCAGCGTTGGGACATTTTGTGGAGTAAATTACCAGAAGCACCATCACCAAAACAACCAGGGGATGAGGGGACACAGGGTGGTGAAAAGCAGCTCCTGCTTGACCAGTCTGATGCCATTCCATGACAACGTGACTCACTGAAAAGCTGGAGATGTCTACGTGGACTTTAGTAAAGCCTTTGATGCCGTTTTTCACATTTTAAAGAAAAGAAGAAGAAAACTCCCTGCTCAGGGATTGGGTGGGTGCTGTGCTCTCTGGATAAAATCAGGTTGAACAGCAAGGCTGGAGAGTGAAGTTAAATCCAGCTGGGGCCAGGCACCACTGGTGTTCCTCCACCACTGGATTCAGAATTGGGGCCAGACCTGTTTAATATTTTAACAAATGATGTGGATGAGGGAATCATTGGAATAGGCTGCCCAGGGGAGTGCTGGAGTCACCATGCTTGGATGGATTTAGAAAACCTGTGTTTGTGGCACTTTGGGACACATTTTAGTGGGAACAGTTGGGTACATGATCCTAAAACTCTTTTCCAAGACAAAAAAAATTCTATGACTTTATGATTCTGTGAGTCTGTAAACACAGTTTTGAAAATGTCCAGCCAGCCTGATGGTCTGAGACTTAATTATTGCAGCAGCCAGCCAGACCAAGCTATTCAATTGAGGAGATATTTTCTCTGTCCCAAAGGGAGTTTCTGTCTGAACCCTAAAGATTCTGCATAGGCACTTCTTGAGCAGCTGTGGCTGCGTGTGCCTTTCAGGAAAGGGAAGGCTCTGTGGGAAGAGAGAACAGGCAGAAACAGCTCTTAGCAGGGTGGAACTAAGACATTAATTGTTATCTCAGTGGTGTGTTACACCGGGGAGACCCAGATAAACTAAATCCTGACCTGCAGAACAAAATCATGTGGGAAGACAGATGTTTTTACTGATGAATTAGGTCTTCTCCCAAAAAAAAAAAACAAAAAAAAAAACAAAAAAAAAAAACAAACCAACAAAAAAAACCTCTTTCCTAACATTATGTTAAAGATGCTAATGCATCTTGTGCAGCAATGAGAAGCGATCTGCTCTGGGAAGACTTGCTGCATAATTCCTTGTTCCCCAAAGCTGCTATTCAGTTTTTTATTATTGTGATGATTTATTATTTGTTACTAAAGCCTTTTCTGCTAAAAAACCCTCAGCCTCCACTGCAAGCAAATGTTTTCTAACTGATCGATTTGGGGATTTCCTCCAATTAAAGTAAAATAGAGAATATATCACAGCCAAAATTAACATTTGCTTACTTTCCTATCTAATGGGTGACATGTGGAGTTGCAGATCTTCAGATGGCTCTCCAAGAGTGGGACTGTACTGAAATATGTCCATATAGACAAAACATTTTATTGAATACAATTTTTCCAGGCAGAATCTCCCAGMAAAAGTGGAGCTGGCTACCAAGGGAAATGACTAGGATTAGACAATTTCTCTTCACAGCCCATTTTGGGATTCACCCGTTATTAGTTCTGACAAACCCTTTTTCTCCCCGACTCCGGGGAAATTCAAAATTAGAGGTTGCTGCTTTGTTTGGCACATTCAGGGAATTGTACCCTTTAAATACGCCTTAGTGCTCRTACATAATGTCGAGCCAAAAAATGAGAAAGCAAATGAGCTGGTCCTGGAGGGAGTTGTGCAGATCCTGTTTTTCCCAATCATTGCTGATAGCAGCAGGTACTCACACGATTGATGCTGGTGGATAACCCAGAGGGCTGCACCAACCCAGGAAGGCTTCCAGTTACAGACACTCTTCAGGCTGTGGGACTGCAGGTTCCTTAGCCCACCAGAAATTTTGTCAACTTTGCATTTGATTAATTGGGAATAGAACTGGTGGTGAGGCACTGGGACAGCTTGTCCAAGGAAGTTGTGGGTGTCCCACCCCTGGAAGTGTTCAAGGCCAGGTTGGACAGGGCTTGGAGCAACCTGTTTYAATAAAAGGTGTCCCTGCACATGGCAGAGGGGTGGAATGAAATTATCTTCATGGTGTCCTTTCAAYCCAACCCATTCCATGATTCTATGACTTAAAGAACCATCATCAAAATTTCCATGGCTAACTAAACTCCATACTCCATACTTTGCAGTGGGGCTGTTGTTCAGGATCTTTGCCCAAAGTTTCTGTGTGAGCCTGGAGAATTCACTGTCTGATCACCCAGAGCTTGGACTCAGATCTCATCTTCCCCTCTTCTTGTCTGGAAAATTTTTCATTGAAATCACCAAGAATTTGGGTTGGAAGGTGTGGGGGTGCACAGCACTGGCACTGAAAGCAGTTCTGCTTTTCCAAGAATCATTTTTTTRGGTAGGAATGGACCTAAAAGTTCATCCAGTTTCAGTCCTACTGCCATGGGCCGGGACACCTTCCACTAGACCAGGCTGCTCAAAGTTCATTTACCCTCGTTACAAGTTTGGTGAGTTTTTATTGTGAGACACCAGGTGCTTTTTAARAGACTTATCTCATCTGCCTCAAGTGAAGCACAAATTAGTCTGAGCAATTTATCAAAGTTTCCAGTCTATGTGATGGAGAGAGATGGATGACTACAGAAATCTCTGTAGAAAACGGCAGGGCAAAGCAGGTTAATAGAATTTCATTAATAATGGTAGAAGTGTTTGGGGAAAGAAAGGGAATATTTGTGAAGAAATGGTATTTTCCCCTCTTTTTTCCTGAGCTGGGCATGGATTCCTTGACCTGTGCTCACGAAGAACTATTGCATGTGCACACRTATTTGCCAGTAACTGGATTAAGTAGTTTCTTCTTCCCTTAAGGGAAGGTTTAGATTGGATATCATAAAAAAGAAAAAAAAAAAATCACAAAAGCATTCAGCAACCTAGAGGTGCGCAGAGTAGGAGTAAGCTGGGAGTGCCTCTAAGAGTTCCACTGAAAATTAAGGATTTCCATCAGCTGCTTGGAAAAATACGGTTTGGAGTGCTTATGTGGCACAGGCACCTTTGGGGAGCTCACCCAGCTGACACCACCAATTTTAAACTCATGCTGAATTCAAGTGAGATTCATTGGGTCATAGAACCACAGAACAATGGAGCTGCCTGGGTTAAAAGGGACCTAAAAGATCATCTTGTYCCAAGCTCCCTGCTCTCAGGACTAAATCAGGTTGTTCCAAGCCCCATCCAACCAGACTTTAACAATTCCAGGGATGGGGCACCTACGGCTTCTCTGGGAAATGTGCTGAAGTCAAATTATCTTCTTGTAAATCTCTCTTGGACAGCACCATTGGCTTGATGAAACTTCTCTCAAGCTTCCAGGAAGAAAGCCTTGATAAGGACAATTTCCTAAATTGTGATTCCTTCCATATGACTTTAGACTGCTGAAAGCAATCCTGGAAATCCCTATAAATATATGTTTCTGTTACACACAGTTTTCAGTTTTATTTTCTCTGTCTCTTGGTTAAAATCTTTCTGACAAATCTGTCAGTCCCAGTCTTCTCAGAGAATCAGTCCTGGAGCCACATTTAGTGCAACAGCTGGAGGGAGAGGAAGGAAATGCCTCCCCTCACTTTCTTTAGGATCCTGGGAAACCCAAGGAGCAGTGGTTGGCTTTGGTAAGTGTCAGAGGACTGAACAGGGAGAGAATAACTTTCCAAGGATCCAGAGGGTCATTTGGTCACTCCCTGAACTTTCTGGCAGGTTTTTATCAATGTTCTTGAAATTCTACAAGGGTAATTTTTACACTCCTGAGGGGAGACCAKCTCTTCCAAAGCCTTGCTATCCCTTCTGTCAAAAAGTTTCTTAATGTAAAACCAGGTGAACATTCCCACCTGAGAAATGTGTGTGTTGCTTTCTATTTATGTTGAGCAGTTTATTCTCTTTTTCTCCATGGTATCTTCAGCAGATTTGCAGATTGTCTGATCATCTTTGACTAATTACACAGCTCAGACTTTTACTGAATTTTGCATTTTTGAAAGACCTGTGATTTTTTTCTTGCTAAATACAGAGACCTCCTCTGTGACATTCTGCAATCCCATTGTGGATGCATTCATTCTTTTTGACATAACCACTTCTGCTTTCTTAAAACCATTTTTCACACCTTAATTTACCATGTCAAATTACCTGATAATGCTTGGCTTGTTCCTTTTAAGATTTACTTTAATATTTGAGTTTCAAACAAGTCACTGCCCACCAGTGCTTCTGCTTCTCTGGCACGGTCTTTGTTTGGATTCAGATGGGAACCCTGACTTCATCCAGATGAGCCAGGGTCTGTCTGCCTGGTGATAAAAACTGAAATAAATCAAGATTTAGCCTCTTTTTTACACTGTTGCATCCCAGAGGTTGAAGATACAGAGAGCATTTCCATCTTGGTGTAATCGTTGCCATCAGGAAGATATTTATGGTCCCTCTACACTGGGGGGTGTTGAAGCCACTGCCCCATTGTCCAAAGGAAGTGGAGAGGATCAGGATATGGATACTTGTTAGTTTTGGGAA
>NW_026623329.1:1595494-1599466 GCF_030028575.1 Malurus melanocephalus | reverse complement strand
TGTAATGATAGGTGTTTTGTTTTGTTTTAAGGTGTTTTGTTCTGTTAGGTTTGGTTGGCTGGTTGTTGTTTTTTTGTTGCATTGAATTGCCATTCAGAAGTAAACTCAACTGGAGGTTAAGAAAAGAACATGCAGGTGTCCTTTATGATGAATAAAGTTGCAAAAGGTAATAAATAAAACATGGCTTCACTAACCACTGGAGACATCTGGGGCTTTTATCTGCGCTGTAATGAAATACTTAACCAGTGAACATATGTGATACTTGAACAAATCACCTTTGCCAAGCAACAAGATTTTTGTTTTCCTTTATCTAAGAAAAAACCCATAGAACTGTACAGAATTTTACAGTGTTTGTGGGTTTTTTAACTCTTCTTTTGTTGTTTCTTACAATTTAATGCAATAGTGATGGAATATGTTGATGACTCCATGTCCCCTATATAAGAATGGGACAGTTTTTGCTCTTCCCTGGCAGTTTTCTATGACTCTGCAGTCTCAGGTGTTCTCTTCTTGGCCCAGGTGACGTAGAGGATGTCAGCTCCAGAGTGACAATTACTTTTTTGATTCAAACAATAATGCAACACTTTAAGAGTGCCCAGGTTTTAAAAATAATCTTGGTCTTCATATTTTTTCTCCCTAAAGGGCGCCTTTTTTCCTTCATAAACCTCTAGYTTTCTTAAGGGAGGCATGAGACTGACCTCAGGCAGCAATTATTATTCTTTAGCTAAATTTATGTGCCTCTAACCAGCAATAGAAATATGACAAATGAGTATCAGTGGAAACTGTAAAACCCCAGACTCCCCTGGGATTCAGCAACTTTCTTAATGAGAAAAACAATAACCATCCTAGTCCTGGGAGGGTTGGAGATAAATGACTGTCTGTTGTTGATATTTTGATCTATGGGACAAATATGGTGTTTCTGTTGAGGGTGAGTTTATATAAAGGCTGCTCAAACCCATAGGCTGTGTTCTTTGCAGGTAAATCCACTTGTAGAGAAAAGAAGAAATATATTTTTAAACCACTGCTTTTCCCAGGCTCAAAAAGGAACATTTTTCCCCCTTCTTATTTTTTTTTCTTTTTTTTTTTCTTTTCTAATTCTGGAACTAAAGGACCACCAAATGGGTCGTGTTACCAAATTCACATCTCTCTCTTAAAATGTCCTTTGGACAGCAACACATGAAGGCTCTGAAGGCCAAAGATGTTCTTTGACATCAACAAAATATTTTAGCAGGAAAAAAAAAAGAAGCACATGTAAAGAGACAAATTCTAATGGATTTCAGAGACAGAAYTACCGTAATATTTCACAGAATTTCCAGTAATATTGCTATTTTTTCCCTTAGCTTTCAGACTGTWTTGTCATACTCTGTGATGTAATGTCATTACATTGCATGAAGATTGTATATCATGCTTACTTTAATTAACCTAGACAACTCGTTTCTGTCTGATGGYAAGTCTCTTGGTGTCAAAATAAAAGATGGTTTTTGTCTTGAACAGAGCATCCTGACTTTGCTGATACAATTCTCTTGTGGTTTAACCCCAGCTGGGAATAAGCCCCAAAAACCTTTTGCTCACTTTGCCCTGTTGAGATGGGAGAGAGAATCAGAAGAGTAAAAGGGAGAAAACTCATAATTGGAGATAAAGACATTTCAGTAGGTAAATTTAAATTTAACAGATAAAAAGCTGCACCAGCCAAGCAAAACAAGGAATTCAATCCCTGTTTCCCACGGGCAGGCAGGTGTTCAGCTACCTCCAGGAAATCTGGGCTCCATTTTTTGGGGAACAGACACAGGACAAGAAAACCATCAACAGATCAAGTACAATACTGGCAAGATGCAGCAAGGAAACTTACTGCATGTTGGGTTTGCTTGGGATTTTTTTAAGTGAAGGAATTTAGTCTCTGAAAAAATTTATCATATAGGATTGGCTGAATTCAGAGGGTTAAAAATCCAGATTAGTATTGGTGAGGACACAGTCTCCTGAGCAGTAACACATCTCTTGTCAGAACCTAAAAAAGTATGAAAAGAATCAGCACTGTCTCTGTGTTAAAGTTTCCAAATCCTCAGAAACCCAACACAGTGGAAGGGGGGTCTGTCCTTTTGGGACCCTGCAACTGGATTTTCATTGAATGCAGTGCCTGTGCCAGCAAAAAAAATAAAAGGRGAAAGCAAAGGAGAAAAGGCACATTTCCACAGTAGCACACATCAGGTTTTTCTTGTGAACTGTATTTTTAGTGCCCTCCTATCACATTTCACTTCCCACTTGCATCATTGCCTTCCCAAACTTCTGATCCCTCTTTACCTGGGGATTTTACTTTATCCCATAGATCTCTGCCCCCACCCTCTGAACTTTATAAAACATTTCTTCCCAGATTTTCCCTTTGTMGCTCAGATGTCAAGGGATTTTAGACAGCAGGGGCTTTAACAGTTGWGCTCACTTTTGTGGCAGATCTCAGGGATTTTATGACTCTCCATTATAATCAAACCACAAAAAAATACTGAGAGAAAGAGAAGCGTTCTTTAAAAAACTTTATTTCTTAAAACTGCAGTAGCATAGCTTTGGTTACATACAGTGTCAAAACAGYGAGGTGAAACCAGCAGTGGAGTCCATAAGACAAATCAGGTGTTCATTACACATGAGCAATTGTTGTGTGACCATGGAATAAACACGGAAATATTTTCCCCAGCACTGCTGAGATTTCTGTGGCTTACCCTCCAAATTTCTCTGCTCTCCTGTTCCACTCCAGGGATTTTACTTCACCTGCAACCATCCCTTTGGACCTTCTGACACAGCCCAGACAGTTCTCCTGGGTTATATGTTTTGATATTCCACTTATTGGCTGTGATAGAAACCAGCAAGGGGCCRTTCTCCCACTCCCAACCTCCTGGCTCCCTGTAACTGATAATTGAGTTGTGGTTGGGGAACATTAACTCTCCAAAGGCGTATGGAAATGTTTGCTCAGGCTGGTGATCTGGGAGATTTTATTGTCATGATTACCATCTTGCTTTTCTATTCTTAGCTCCAGTCCCTGCTTTTAGTGCCTGCCATATCTCARGGGGTTTTACAGAGACAGAAGTAATTTTCTGGAGAAGAAAGTGGAAGTTTCCGTGTGGCACAAAGTAAGAAAAGGCAGCGTGGTCCAGTGAGTAACAAATCAGGATGTGAATCACAGGCTTCTAAAACCAAGAGGAGCAATAATGTGAAYTGCAGGGGCTTTGGGTCCTGGGAGGCAAACTGTGTCTTATAATGCCACAGCTTAATGTACAGGGTGAAAATGTAAAAAATATCACAGAATTGTGGTGAAAAGYTGTGGTTAATAATATGTAGGAGGGACTGCTGGGAGCAGGAGAGAAGTGTTTTGCTCAGTACTTCTCTATAATATTTTGCTCCTTTAGTTGTAAAATGTTTTACTGGGACACTAAASACAATCCTTGAATCATTTAGTATCAACATAGTCGGATTTCAAACCTAACAATCCACATGTTAGCAACAAGATTTTACTCCTGATCAYATACAGATTAATGACTCAGAAGGCAGTGCCAGGATTGCCTCTCCTGGCCACATGTAATGAGAAAGCTCAGCTCCAAAAAGAGCATCTGTGCTCTATCTTGCACAGAACAAACCCCTCTTTATACTCTGATGACTTTGGGAGAAATCCATGGGAGATTGTGAAGGGGGAAAGTGTTTCAGTGCTGTGGACAGAGAAGTGGAAGGGAAAAAAGGGACTTTTTGGAGCTTTCCGAAGCTCCCCACCACTCCAAACATCACTGGAATTTCTGGCCAACTCATCACCTGCCTTCATCCTCCCTCTGTATTTTTTTTTTTTTCAGCCTGTATTTCAGGAGGCCTGGTATCATCTCCACATTCTTCCCCTGGAATTCCACCACAAATGTGATGCCTTAAGGGCTGCAAATGAGAGCAAGGATTCCAGCGGTGCCAGGCAAGTGTTCTGCCTTTTGGGGACACCTCAGAGCTGTT
>NW_026623329.1:1589128-1595295 GCF_030028575.1 Malurus melanocephalus | reverse complement strand
CACACTGCTCAGCAGTAAAACAGGCAAAATCAAGCTCATGTTTAGCCCATGATTAACCAGTTGTGGAAAATAACAACATTCTAGGGTGACTTGTGGTGTAATTTGGCTTCTCTGTTGTCCTTTAGTCTTTGGAAATTGCCATTGCCCTTCAGAAGAGGGCAAAGCTCGATGAACTGAGCAGCTGCATAAAGGCAGAAATATTCACCTCATACAAGAAATGACAAAAATGAAATGATCCTTCCTTTCAACCCTAAATATTTTTCAGCTTCTTATGTAAGAAAAATATTGATGATTTTGAGCAGATAGACACTGCACAGATGTTGTTGATTATGGAAGAGGGGTGGCTGACTGCTAGGAGAACATAATACATCGTGTTTATGTTTTAAAGCACAGACTATTTGCTGTCATTTCTCAGTAAGATCAARATCAGAAACTGAATTCTATTCATATGGATCCAACATGGAATTGGTCATACCTGATATCCACCTAACTTTAAGGAACAAAAAACATAAATTGAAGAATTAGCAACGGTTTCCACTCCTGCCTATCTTGGCTCCAACATGAAAAGCTGTTTTTTCCTTAGTATCTATTCCTATCATCTCAATTCCCTTCAACTGGTGCTCCATTTCCTCCCGATGGATTTATCTGCCATCCCTGAGTTATCCCAGTAAATCCTTTCAAACTATCCAGTACCAGAGTTCTGTGACCATAATCCAAGGATACAATTTCTCAGGTGTCATCTGCAGGGAAGTTCTTTCTAACCAAGTTTTCTGATTTTTGCAATATATAAAGCCATTGATGAATCCTTTAATGACTTTAAGGAATGGAGAGTGACTTTTTTCCAGTCTTTTCACTGTGCTTGCATTTTCTCCTTTGGGGACCTTAAATATTTCAGGGYRTTTATAAAGGTTGACTTCTTCTGCCTYGCCTGCCTACCTCTRTGGAGTATTTTATTTGGTCTTATGTCAAATGAAGATGCAGGCTCAGAAGGTTAGTAACACTTAAAAGCACAGGGAAGATCAATATGGGATTTGGAAAAGAGGGAAGGAGCAGCCCTGATGGAACTTTATAGCCCACCAGAGAGTGTTTTTATATTGGAGCTTTGTGAAGGGAAAATCAGTCCAGACTCACCCCACCTAACTGAGGCTCTAAATTTTGAACAGAGCAACCCTTGGGAAACATAAGAATCTCCAGAGGGTAGTACAGTCTATCCCAAGATCTTTTTCCACTGACTCTAATAGGAGTTGAAAGTAGCTGTGCTCATTTTTAAATGCTCAAAGTAAGATAAGGTAAATCTGGGCTCAGCACTGAATCCAACTTACCTGTAAAGAAAACGAGTTCTAAACCCATCCTGTGGATTGAAGAATTGCTGAGGCTGTGCTCAGATTTGCAGGACTGGAGGATTTTGGCACAGGCTTTCCAGCATTTAGCATTGCTRCTGAGCGTGTCAGAAACACCCAGTGGAGAGATAAAGCCAGGAAACAAAAGGCAGAGGACATCACAGACCTTCCTGATGCTTTCCTGCTGCTGTCAGCACTGTCACTCATCCCAAACTTCTGCCTTTTGCTAACTGCCTGGTGGCCAGGAATYCCAGGAGCTATTCTAGCATGTTAACATTATCTTTTTTTTTTAGTTTGTTTTCTTTCTTATCTGGTGTGACAGCGAGCTGGATATACAAAGTTAGCACTACAGTTAGAGGACTGCAATAATCACTCCTGGGGCATCTTTGCAGCAAACTCTGCTCTTGTGAGACCCCTCCTGAAGCACTGCAGCCACATCTCAGGCCCCARCACAAGAAAGATGTGGATCTGTTGGAYTGAGTTCAGAGAAGGCCACTAAGTTGATCCTGGGACTGGAACATCTCTGCTGTGGAGCCAGGCTGGGAGAGCTGGGAGTGTTCAGCCTGGAAAAGGCTCCAGAGAGAAAATTTAGAGCCACTTCCAGTGCCTCAAGGGGCTCCAAGAGAGCTGGAGAGGGACTTTTTACAAGGGCATGGATAGCTGGGATGAGGGATGATATTCTTAWGCTGAAGAAGAGTAGGTYTTARATATCAGRAAGAAATTCTTYACTGTGAGGGTGGTGAGGCACTGGAAGAGGTCRCCCAGAGAAGCTGTGGAYTCCCCATTCCTGGAATTGTTCAACACCAGGCTGGATGAGACTCTGRGCARCYTGGTCTAGTGCAAGSKGTCCCTGTCCATGGYAGAGGGGTTGGCACACTCMAGGWCCMTTCCAGCCCAAACCATTCCATGATTCTGTGATCCTGCTTTGCACCAACACCAGCCAGAGCCCCCTTTGCTCTCTGGTTTGTCTCTACAAGGCGCTTCCTTCCTCCTTCTGAGTTCATATCCTGCAGGGATGTCACTGCATAGAGTATGGAAGCAGCTACACAAACACATSCACAGCCTGTGGAGTCTGAAAGCTGAGCCATGTGGTAGCAGAGACTCAAATAATGCCCACGTTGATCCAGTAAATGCCTGCTACAAAGTCTTTAATTCGTATCTACAATCTGTGTGAACAAAGGATGGAAAAGGATGAATCAGCTTTGCCTGTCATGAACTTTTTGGCTTTTTGTTTTTCCTTAGAAATAAAAAGGAGACTCAGTCTGGGGATGATTCACTGTATCCTRTTGTACTCATGTTATCCTTGAGGATGGAGACATCCCGTTAGGCTGTCAAAGGGAGCAAAGCAGSCAGGCAGAAGTTTCAATGAGAGATTGAAAACTCAAGTGAAACATATGGAAAAGTGATTTYAAGATGGGATGTGAAGGAATTTCCTCATGGGTTTGGTAAGACTCCCTCACTGGAGGTGACAATTCATTTTTAATAGTGCTTACATCTGTATCTTCAAATATTACACTTCAGGGGCAAAAGAATGTTGCTTTTAGCATTTTCAGCAATTTCTGCCATTACTGTGTGTAATCAACAACCAAACTACTAATCATCATCATGTTTTTATTCATCTGCTTCCCATGRCAAGGTGATGTGGAGCTGGTCCAATGTCCAAAGCAAACGATAAATTCTACAACCAGTAAAACAAAGAAGCCAACTAAACTTCTTTATTACATATTACTCAGCTGCCCCAGACCAATTATAACCATATTTCTTCATGGTCTAATTAGGTCCAACTCAGTTCCACCATGTGGAAGCCCATAATGAGTGAGGACATGAGAAGCAGAGCCCGGACTCCATGTGAGGGATCATTAATGTGCTCCGAGCTGCTGCCTTGGAAGAGACTGCACCTCATTATGTGGGTTAATGCACTTAAACTAAACGGATGAATTGCAGCCACTTTCAGTGTTTCAAGTCCCCTCAGACTGACAGAGCTGCAGATTAATAAGTTGTTAGGGAGTGATCTGTTGGCCTGCTGCATCGTTCTTCGCTTTCGCTCCATCCGCTCCCGGAGGCGTGAAATGCTAAAGTGTRGAAATGTGTCAATCACTGCATTTCAATTTTGTGGCTTTCTCTGGCTTTTTGCTTTTGAAATGATCAAAATAGGTGAAATAGCAAAATTCAATGCCTGACAGGTCCAATAACTTTAGCTGGTTTTGGATGGAAAAACATCCTGCACAGGAGATCACAGGTCCCCTGCTAGCTCAGGGGGACAGAACAGCTCTGGATGAAGACTGAGCTCCTTTCAGCTGGATGAGGYTGTCTGAAAGCCAGCAAATCATAGAATCAGAGAGTGGTTTGGGTTGGAAGGAACCTTCAAAATCTCATTCCAACTCCCTGCTATGGGCAGGGACCACCTTCCACCAGACCTTGGACATTTTGAGGGATGGGGCAGCCACAGCTTCTCTGGGCAACCTGTGCCAGGGCCTTGTCACCCTTATAATAAATAAATTCTTCCTAATGTCTAGTCTAAATCTTCTCTCTTTGGGGTTTATATCCTCTATTTAACAGGCCATGAAATTTTGATGAGGTGGAAAGGGTGTACTGTCAACCACTTTCTTCAATGGAAGGAAAAAGCAGACATGAAATTATAATAGTGGGAGCCAAATTCAATAGAAAAAAAAAAAAAAAAAAAAAAAAAAAAAAAAAAAAAAAAAAAAAAAAAAAAAAAAAAAAAAAAAAAAAAAAAAAAAAACCCAACAAAGAAACATGTTTTTTTGTTTGTTTGTTTGGTTTGGTTGTTATTTTTCTCACTGATAGCTGATTTTTGAAACTTGTTTTCAAGCCACATAATGACCAGGAAATCCCCTTAATGGAAAAATTAGGAAAGTGAGATTATTAGGGAGAAAAGATCAAAGGTACTTTTTCTCTCTCCTATTCCTTGCTCATGGCCAGTGCTGGAGAAAGAACACCAAGTAGAGCACTGAGCTGAGGCAGCAGAATTGTCCTCATGCCCTACCTTGTGGTGTTGAAGGCTTAGCTCAAGCAGCTGTTTTCCCAGCACAGGAGATTTCATGGAATCATGGAATATTCTGACTTGGAAAGGACCTGCAAGGATCAYTGATGTCCAACTCCTGGAAATGAATATCCAGTGAAATTTTTCACATAAAAGGGGACAAAAAGTCAAGAAATTGTTGAATATTTGATGGTATGTGTAACACCATCGGTCTGACATCTATAAGCTTTTGTGGACCCAGCTCTGGGGAATTGAAAATTTTAAAGAACTCAGATCTGAGAAATTTACCTGGCTCCTGAATGGCTTGGCAGCAGCAGCATGAGACATCCCAAACAGGTTTGTTTTCTCATGTTCACATTTGTCCTTAAGGCACCAGAGACAAAACTGTTTCCTATTCCACTCCTGACTAAGAGGACCTGACAACTTAATAATTGAACTGGGTACTTAGCTCAYTGTGCCTCTGATGTGCCTCTTTCTAATTGATTTTGTCAGGATCTTTTTAACTTCTCTTCCGCTGCTGCCAGCAAGCTCTGGCTCCTCGTAATGCCTTTGCAAAGAGGTTTTATTAGAATTTTCCCTTGTCATATCCTCTTCTCACCTATTTGTTACCAATTAACCCTCTACACCTTGGTGGCTTGCACGATGTGCCAAATTGAACTGCCTGCTGCTGGAAATCTTTGAGCTCCGTGTTTCTGCCAGAGATGCTGTGAAGAAGCAACTATGCCTGTATCTCCTCCCAAAGCATCAGTAGCAAAAACAGCTGTTTAATGGCATTTTTAGATCTATTTCCCATGAGGAGGGAAAAGGAAAATGTGCCCATGAAGAGACTAAAGCAACAGAGAATAAATCTTCACTTGTGGTTGCAGCAAAGCTTGCAGTCGGTTTTCCAAAGGGAGATTGGTGAGAAGTTGTGTCCACGTTGGAGCCAGAATGACTTGATGTCATTATAAATGACCCAGACAAAAAAAACCCAGACTCAAATGAGTGTAGGTTTGTGGGTGACAGAAAGCTGAGTGGTGAAGTGAAGCACTAAAAGGAAAAGATGCTGGRCAGGGGAACCTTGGGAATCATGAATGGTGTGAGGTTAAAAAAGGCCAAGAGCAAGGTCCTGCATCCCACCACAAGAAATCACTCAGCAGTCACTGCTATGGGCAAAACACTCAGCTTGGGGAAATTAGTTAAATTTTTACTAATGAAATCAGGTGAGATAATGAGAAATAAACCTGAATCCTAAAACATCTTCCTCCCACTCCTCTCTTCTTCCTGGCTTTGACTTTGCTCCTCAAATTCTCCACCTCCTCCCYGCTCAGTGGAGCAGAGGGATGGAGAATGGGGATTGCAGGCAGTTCATCACTCAACTCTGCTGATGTTTGCTGCTCACACTCTTCCCCTGATCCAGTGTGGGGTCCCCTTCACATCAGAGTTTTCCATGAACTCCAACCTGAGTCCTTTCCATGGTCTGCAGTTCTTCACAAGCTGCTCCAGCGGGGTCATTTCCATGGGGTGCAGCCCTCCAGGAACAGCACTGTCCCTTCTGGGGTGCTTGTGGGGACAATCAAAGATGCTTCAGATGGGCTCCCCTCACCACAGGGTCACAGATTGTGGACCCCCATGAGCTGCAGGGGCTCAGCTCACCATGGGCTGCACCTCAGCTGCAGGGGAACCTCAGCTCTGGTACCTGGAGCATCTCCTGCTCCTCCTSGTGCATTGAGCTGRCTGCCTCTCACACATCCTCACTYCTCTGCTCTGACTGCTGCWGGTGCTCCCTTGYTCAGCCCAGAGAGGAGAAAGCTCTGCACAGACCTGATTGCACCATTTCAATA
>NW_026623329.1:1587124-1588644 GCF_030028575.1 Malurus melanocephalus | reverse complement strand
GGTTTTTAATGACATTTGCCATTACACCCAAGTTTCTAACACACCACAGCCTGCCTTGGCTGCCACATGATTTCCTCCTTGCTCCAGCCAGATAACCTCTGTAATTTCAGTAGAGAAATACTTTACCTGGGTCATCGGTGCCAAATGATCTGCTGTGTGAGCTGGCTCAGGGAAAGCTCAATCATACTAATGAGGTAATCACTGAGTTCCTAATGAATGGAATTAGCGACTGGGCAAGGATTGTTTGTCCTGGATCCCTTGTTCAAATGCAGCTCAAAGCTCTCAAAATATTTGCTTGCAATCAGCCAYGAGCTGGGTTCATTTCAGCTCTCACTAACTACATGAAAATTATTTTCATCCCTGCAGGATTTGCCAAATGTGCTGATGGAGGCAGTCTGCACTTTGTGGTGGATGGAAGTGGGGAGTTCCATTTCAGAAGTAAACTCTCATAGTAAGGTAAAGCTGTAGGTGACATAATTCCTAATTTCACGCCAGCATGAAGCTTGGCTGGGAAAAAAAGAGAAAAAGTAGCACTCTATTAATTATCTTTTCTTAATWGCAATTAATGAGTATTTAATAAACATAGAGCAATCCAGTTAGGTAGATTGTGCAGMTCTAAAGAAAAACCACCAGAAACTGTGACCTGTGTTTCTACACCAAACCTGACTCTGTTGACTAAAGAAGTTTCACAGTTTTGCCCCYGAATGAGCCTAAGCACCTGCAAAATTTCTCTGAGCATTCTCTGTACTCAGCCTTTATTGATGAAACACTGTGTCAGCTCTTTGGAAAGGGAGCTTGTAACTGAAATCAGTGCAGGTGAGAATCCAGTTTAATGTTTGTTATTGTTTTCTAAAATTTCACAGTACCCCAAAACCCATAACATATAGAGGTAACTTTTATATTTTTCTTCTTTTTTTTTTTCCTGGTGTGAAATATTTTTGTCAAAAGATTTTACTTTTCCCAAAAAATAAAAAATACACGATTTTGTTAAATTCTCTTCAATAATTCCTATGGCATTTTAATTAAAACCATTTTTGGAATGCTTTATTTACTGGAGGAAAAGTGCATTTATAATACATGACAYATTTAAAGATGAATTTAAATGGCATTTTCAATCATGTTGTCAGGARAAAACGTTCTGGGTGAAAATGGAACAAAATCYCAAATGTTGGTTGCATTAAAACCCATGAAATGAAATCTAACGCAAGATTTGGCATTTTTCATTAGATACCTAGCTTTTTTTTGTGAAGGCCTAAAAAAATTGGAATGGTATATTTGGTTTATTTGCCCTCCATTTTCACTGTTTCTCACAAATAAATGTGGCATTCTGTGCATACAGTGGGATCAAATAAGCATCTGATGCATTGTAAATGGCACATGTAATTGTGGAAGTGCTTAGCACAGATCCAGCAGAGGAAATTGTAAAGCAGCAGCGCACAGTAGGGGAACCTGAGCTAAATTAATTTTTAAACGTACAAAAACAGTAACCAAAAAAAAAAAAAAAAAAAAAAAAAAAAAAA
>NW_026623329.1:1577216-1586288 GCF_030028575.1 Malurus melanocephalus | reverse complement strand
CAACTTTATAAAGAAAACAGCATATAGCCTGCTGTAGCAAGGAAAAGAGCAGATTTTGTGTTCTCTTCAATGCCAGCAGTTCCTATAGCTGGAGAAAAGTGCRTTTAGTTTTAAAAGTATTTTTTTYCTGCAAAGTGGACAAAGYAYAGMAGCCAGAGTRTGACACTGACTTTGAARGACAGAATATATMTCAGGAATWGTATCTCAGGAATTTYATGCAATGAAAACCTTAAAAACCATAAAATGTTTACACTGTTCATGTAGACAGTTAATGGAGCTTTAAAAAGGCAATTTTTGATGAAAGAACCTGTTTGTCTACAATTACTGTAAAAGAAGCATCTTAAGAAAGAAATCAGAAACAAGATATCACCTCCAAGATCAGCACCACAGACTTTTGAGGTTACACAGATTGTATTTTTGCACTCACCAACCCATGACACAGTCCTGTGTGTTCATAGGAAGCATCACTATGAAAYACATTAACTTTTGTAGTGTTTGTGTTTGTCCTGCCTCCACTTCCTTAGTGACTATTGTTTGTGTACACATGCAGTGCAAGAAAATCTGGTTAAACTTGTTATCCAGGGTGAGGAAAGGAATGGAAAACTGATCTGCTTTTATCATTACTGAAGACATAACTAATAGCAAAATCTTTTCTTTTTTTTTTTTTCTTTTTTAATACAGGTGAAAGCCTTAGAAAYACTGTTTTAATTATACTTTACTGTAAACCAACAAGGTGTTAAAGCAGACCATGATCAGGCAGAAAGCAGCCAAATAAAAACACAGACATATTTTTATTTATGCTAATTTTAAAAACTGCTCATAATGAGATAATTTTGATAATGTTTTGAAAACAGATGTCCACTGTCTGTTGTGCTGCAGATGCAAAAGCAGAGATGAGGGTTCCTGCCTTGTATTCACACAAACACCTCAAAGGGAYAATAGAAACTCTCTGATGGGAAGGGTACCCTTCTGAAGATGACATTCATCCCAGATAAATTAGGGTATAAGTACCTCCATCTGAGTATAATGACTCCCAGGCTCCAGCTCCTATTACAGTAATTACRGATCTAATCAATACAGCCAAAGATTTTTAGGGTGGGGATCATTTGAATAAAGTCATCAACACCGTATTGACCTGAATTTCACTGCTGGTATTGACTCCCATGAACTGCAAAGGGATCTTCAGGATGACTTTCTCAGGTGCAGAAAGGGACAATGTTGACATCTAAATTTAGCTGCCCAAAGTCAGCAGCCAAAGTCCTTTTAATGTCATAAAAGGAGTGGCTCAAGTCACTCAAATTAGTGGAAAAACTCTGGAAAGGGCATGGACATCACTAGTCACACAACCTTTCCTTCCACTTGGGAACTATTCTCACTGTTCTGTTCATTTAATATTTCACAGTGTTTTTTAGAAAGGCTTTAAGGTGCATCTTGAAGGTTTTCTCTAACCCAAGCCATTTTTGGCATTATATAATCCCATGATATTTTTACAGGRGCCAATCACCAGTAATGATTGTGTAAGTCACAGAATCACAGAATGACGATTCTGGAGACAAAGCAGTGTGATCAGGGCTGTGCCCAGCTGGATTTTGAAACACTCCAAGGCTGGAGACTCCACAAATCTCAGCAACCTGTTTTCCTGTTTGACCACTCTTACATGAAAAAGAAAAAAAAATTGTTCATATATTTCAGATTGTGGCCATTGCTTGTTTTTCTGAGAAACAACCAAAGAGAGGGAAGAGCCTGGTTCTACCTTCTTTATCACTCTGCCTCAGGTATTTAGAGATGGGAAAGGTCCTTCCCTTCCCCAGGCTGMAGTCCCAGCTCTCTCAGCCTCTCCCCATTTGTCAGAGAGCTCCTGTGTAGGCACAAACACATCTGTGCCAGGAGGGAAAGAGCACAGATCCTGGAGACTTTGGACAGAATCCCCTTCCATGGGCTGAAATGAAGGGGTTGGACATGAAATTAAACCTTATTTAAACCTAATTAAACCTATGCCCAGCACAGGCCATTGCTCTTAGGAGGCTCTGGAGCTTCTGGGGATTCTGAATTTTGATTTGCAGGCAGGCAAAATATTTAATGTTGCTAAAGCCATTTGAATTAGAAACAGGCAATCTACAGACTTGGAGTGCAGCAAGAGATTCTCCAGGCACAAGCTGGCCAAAAGATATTCTGGGCCAAAAACCCAACTGACTTAGTGTATGTTTCAGGTTTACTTGAGGATAAAAATGTGTTATTTTGAGTTACTGAGAAAGAGTTGAGTTCTGTCATATTCAGATTTTGATTAAAGATTTTTTTTCCTATTTGCTGTACTTACAATTATGCTGAATTTAGCAGCTTTACTCACAGGCTATACAGTTGCAGTTGGTATACAAATAGAGAACTAAATAATAATTTTTAGAAAGAAATAAATTAAAATTATGATGGGATATATCTTATTTTTTTTAATGGCTGTGGAACTTTCCCAGTAGAAACCTCTGTGACTTGAGGCTTTGTCTGTCTGTATTTCTRTGAGTAATTTCTATTATTTTCATAGTCAATAAAAGGAAACAGCTTTATTTATCTTGATTTTTTTTTCCCTTCATGCATAAAGGGAGAGGGCAAATAAAAAAAAGACCCTGCTGCTATCAGGGTGCTAAAATTACTCTTCTGTGCAAGATGACAGATCTCTTTACTGAGAACTGTAAAAACAGACTGTAAAGAGCTGCTCCAGCCATGTGGCAGCTCTAAGTTGCAACAGGAACCTGAGCTGTGGATCTATCCTCCATCCCTCCTTGGCTTCAGAGAAGCATCCTTCCCCTCTTTGAGGTTTCAAGTGTAGATTTCTGCTCATTTCTGCAGTCTGGGCTGTTCTGGCTGTGAATTAAAGAGGTGGTCTCATGGGAAGATAAATTATCCAGAGTAATAAACTAATTTGTTCCWACCTGCTGTTGTCTCAAATCAAGTGAGATCTCTGTCTAGGTGAATATGAGGACGTGTATCAYGCTGTGTAAATAATTTGTGATAATACAACCTTTGACTTCTGCAAATTTACACAGATTTAGGACTTTCTCACAGATATGAATGTCAATGAACTTCTCTGTTGGAGAAGGCTCATCCAGATAAATCACAGTCCATTACTGAGAGTAGATGACCATTGTAAATGCAGAGCTTTTTGGCCACCTGAATGTTGGGTTGTTTTTTTTTTTAATATGGAGCAATGACATTCATTAGAAGCTGACTGAGATGATCAAAGGTGGCTCAAGATTGTCAAGTGGAATTCTACACCAATGAAAGAGGAGAGATGATCCAAAGCTCGTTAAAGTCCATGCAAACCCCCTCACTGACTTTATCCAGCTTTGCATCAGGTCCATATGAAAATTCTTGCAGCTGCTCTGCCCAGTCACAGCCATTGCACCCCCAYTGTGGAGGGAAGCCTGATGGATTGTCCAAAGGATGGAAAATACGGGGCAGAATGAACAGATGGATTTTGGTGGTGAGCACTGAAAACATGGACATGAAAACAGCGCTTCAGAGTTATTTAAAGGCTCCTTTCTCAACATGTCAAACTCAGGCAGTGCCAGAGTTGGACCCTCAGCACATGGACCCTCAGCTATCCTGAGCTGCAGCCCAAAGAAAGGAAATGTTAATCCCTTGACTCTATTTTGCCCCTTTTTTTTGTTTAATTCAGTTTTATTCTCTCTTATTTCTCTTATTTTGATTTTTTTTCAATGTTCTGTTGAAACTGTTTCCAAGGCACTACTGTCTTTTGACATGTTTAAACTGAAACCATCACATGTGCAAAATTTGCACTAATTATCCATGTCTCAATATACTTGATTTATCCACTTTCCTCTGAAACTGTTGCATACACGATACCAGTTTCAGATGTACATTGCAAAAGAGCTTCCATTTTTCACAGAGCTAAAATTCTGCAACATCATCTCATTCACGATATGAATATGGAACCTAAATTAACCTGTGAGGCTGAGAGTGGAGACAGCATCTTGTAACATGAGGATCTAAATTCACTGTTACCGAAACCCCCTAAAAAAGTATTAAAGGGAAAGTAGGAAATCTCTGGGTGTTCTCATTTTTCTGGCTCTAGCCCCTTCTAGTTGCTAATATTCTTATTTTCTTTTCCTGACAATAGACAATATAATAAATATACTTTAATTCTGTGTTCAGGATTCAACAGATTATCATCTTTGGACATCAACACCAAATTTACCCCCACATCAGATAGTTTTCCTCTGGAGTTAGGGTGCAGTTCATGCCTTAACTCATTTGTGATGGTGGGGAATGGCCTCTGAAAACCCTTTCTGATCACTTTGATGGAGGTTTCAACAYGGGCCTGATATAATGGCTTTATTATATACATAAATTTTAATGATGCATTTTTAGGACAGAAAAGAAGAAAAGACAAGGAAAAGAAGAAAAAGGTCACAGTACTAAGAAAACCTGTGGTGTTTCCTGTCTCTTTGAAGCTGAAGTTAATCAGATTGCAGATTAGTCTGAGAATTACATTACTGCCATTGTAAACCTTCCAGGCCTTTAGCCAGGCCTTTGTTCAAATGTGGTACAAGATGATGAGATTTTGCCTTCAGTAAAGCCTGTTGTTTCATCAGTTAAAGTTCATCTTTTTAAATAATCGTTCCCACTAATTTTCTAGGGAAGGAAATTATGTCCACTTTTCATTACAGAATTTCTTTAGTGCACAGCAGACAACAGCACTGTTCTTATTCAGCCACACTGATCATTTCTGCTTATACTGGAGTTTTAACAACAGCTTCTTAAAATAGGACAGACCTAATAAGCCAGGAGTCTTCTGTGAGAAAAAAAATGAGATGGCAGGGTGATGATATACCCCATGCAATATAGCTTAATATTCACTTACACATTTATTTCCCCTGTGCATTCTCCTAACAGCATCAGTGGTTCCCAGCAGCCACCTTGGATTTAACTTCACTGAAATAATTTCTTTTTTTCTATTTAGAAAGATGCCCCAGTAGAAATTCAGGTGCTTTGGAAGCACAGAGGATTTTTTTTTTTGCCCTGACATAGAGTTCTTCAATTTTGGCAGCTGCAGATCATTGTTAAAATAGGAGTTTTAGATAAAGATATTAATGCAAGTGTGGGAGCATCTTTTAGGGACCATCACAAGAACATGGAGGTGTTTTGTGGAGAGGACTGGTTAATCCTAAAAAAAAACTAAATAAAGGAGTAAGATGATACTAAAGCAAAGCCAAAAATAAATACAACCCAACAACAAATCCCAGACCCACAATCCAGGCACTGTTTGGGGGTCCAAGAAAGGAGTTGTCTATCTAAGTCTGCTCCTTGGGATTCACTGCACTAAAAGAAATCCCAAATCTTTTCCATCTTCATGTGCCCATTAGGAATTTCTGTGCATTTCTGTCCAAACCCTAAAAATTKGTCTTAGCAGTGCACAATACATGACAAAATTCTCAAGAAATCTGCAACTAGCACTCATATAAACCTATTTAAAAGGTGTGCAGCAGTCCAGAGGCACCTGGGAGGCAAAGCTGCAGAAGATGATGTAATAATGGCAAGGGATATAATAGGTGATATCACATTTCAGAAGTGAATATTGCTAGCTGAACTTGGAGGGGGGATCATGAGAAAATTCATTTCACAAAGGTGGAATGCCCAGCGCCTGGGAGGTGACACGTAATGAATTAGAGTAATTTTGCCCAACCCGTTAAAAACAAATGCTGTTAGAGAAGTAGCAGGACCATCTGCATAAAGATTTTTAAATTACCTGATGTTGAATATGTGAAACATCGGGTAATGACATTGCAAACTCAGCTCTGATTAAATGGCAAGTGAAGAGCGAATCTCAGCAGCATTGTCTTATCACATTAAAACAAGGGGAAAATCTATTTATGAGTGAGCTGACCTCATTTTTTCTCTCGCAGCCCGCTGTGCGTGGCAGAGCTGGGTATGATTGAAAAGTCATTGCATAGTTCTTTAACATGAAAATGTTTAATACAAGAAAAAGTTCCTTTTCAACCTCCAGCAACTTTTTTTTTTTTTTGTGTTTGGAACAGTTGATATAAGCCCTGAATGCAGTTTTTTTGGGGTTGTATCAGGTTTAAAACTTGGGTTCTAACAAGTCCTCCCAGAAAAGTTCTGACAGGAATCCCCAGGAGCTTCCTGAAACACAAACTTCATGCCTTTACCAAAGCAAGTCAGGAGAGAGAAGGAACCAAACCCAGCTTTTAACAAGACCTTGCCTCTTCTCAAGGTCACAAATCAGAGAAGGTGCTTCCCCCAAAAAAATTTGTACTCCTTTTCTCTTAATATTACTTTTCTTGTAGAAGCATTGTCCTCCTGTTTAGCCTGGAGAAAAAGGAGGCTGAGGGGTGACCTTATTGCTTTCTACAACTCCCTGAAAGGAAGTTATGAGGAGGTRGGTGYCAGTCTCTCCTCCCAGGTAACAAACAACAGGACAAGAGGAAATGGTAACAAGCTGTGCCAGGGAAGATTTAGACCAGATATTATGAGAATTTCTTTCATGTGATGGRTTGTAAAGCAATGGAAAAGGCTGCCCAGGGAAGTGGTGGAGTCACCGTCCTTGGAAATGTTCAAAAAATGTTTGGATATGCACTTGATGACATAGTTTAGTGGTGAACKTGGTGGTGTGTGGACAGCTGGTCTTGATGGCCTTAGAGGCTTTTGGAACTTTCATGATTCTGTGATTCTGTGATTCTGTTTCTCAAACATCCTTGCCATTCRAGATTTCCTTCACAACATTCCAGCAGCAAACTGAAGAAATTTATCTGAAATCACCTTCTTCCGAGGATTGAAGTGCAGAAGAGTRAAGCTCAAGGTGCAGAGAAGGGCTGTGACTTTATTTGGTTGCCTTGAAAAAAAAAAAGCTAAAAGGTTTAAATGTGTGTTCTAAATCTAAGTGACTGAATGACCGAGAAAATATCATTTTCTCCTTCCATGAATTCACTTTGCACTTTAATCTTCAGTACCTTTGCTCAGCTACAAGATGGTTCTGCGAAAGGGGCCACATCTCTCTGGTCTGAGCAGCCACTGCCAATCTCCAGCAGGACAGGGCTCCCTGACTCACATTTGGCAACTTCTGAAGTGTGGAGGGAGGAAGGAGAGAGGAAAGCAGCTTCATAAATATGTGGAATTATTCTGGGAAGCACTCAGGATAATGTAAAAATGAGAGACATAAAACACAGGCCAGCTAAGACACTAAGAGAGATTAGATAGCAGACCTGGCAAGACATCCATTTCCACCAGTGTGGCAAATCTTTGGGGTTTTTTTGGGAACAGGCAGAATTACTGGCATTTGACTTTCATCTTGGATTAAGTATCAGGAAGAAAGATGCTGACTTATGTTAAAATAYGTCTGGTTGCAGGACAAATTCAAGGAGATGGATGCTCAAGCACCGGAATGCACAGACAAGGCTGCCAAGGGTGCAAATCTCTCAGTGCCCATCCTGTGCCTCGTTACTATTTCACCATCCTGAGAACCTGCCATGGGGAAATACCAGGCTTTCACCTTGCAGCTGCTTTTAACTACAGAGMAAGCAAATCAGAGCTGTAAAAGGTGACAGAAACCCTTAAATTCTCATTCACGTGCTRCTGGAAATAAACCTTGAAAAAGCCCACAGAAGACACACAAAATGGTTGGCATTAAAGTATTTCAGCTGAGGGAGCAGGAACTGCATGCTCCAGTTCTGCTTAAGGGGAGCTGGTGGAAGAATAACAGGGTTTGTGCAGAACTGGAGAAAAAGAGGGTTGAAAAGGTTCCCTATCAGGAAGAAAAACCCTCACTTGCATAGCAAATGTTGCTGTCTCACTCACTGATGGGTGTTTTTGGTGCAGCAGCAATGCATATCAAACACAAGAAGTACCTACCACAGATAATTTTTTTTATTTAATTTTTTCCTATTTAACTAGGAAGGAAACAAAACTGGTTTTAGTTGATAAGGACAGAGATGGAATGGATAAAACTCCTAATAGTGGAAACAGAACTGCAACTTACATCACTTTCATTAAGAACAGCGCTGGAAATAAATTGCTGCATGGACACCTAATTAAAAAAAGAAGAAATAAATTATATAAATGTAAATATAATACATTTTTTTCATCCATCTGAGTTCTAGCTGCTGTTAACTCTGGGTGATGCTGGTTTTACATACATATGTTGGTGTTGTTCCTACAGGCTGAGGCAAGGAAGCTTCACATTTTGCTTTGCTCACACTCGAGCAGTGAGTACTGGATTGATGCAAAACCTAATCCCATCAGAAAGGAGATATTTTAGTRGACACCAGGGAGAGTAAAGCAGTTGATCCCTGCTTATGGCAGGAAAATRCACATATGTCAGGGATTTTCACTCTGATATTTGTAGATAACCTTGATAAATCTTTTGGACTCCTCCTCATTTGGGCCTCAGTGGGCTGTTCATAAATAAGGGTAAAAATAGCTGAGCTGGCTTTCCTTTTGATCTCTCCCACCACCCTTCCTTCCAGTGTAGGTGGATGAAATGTCCTGCCTAGTGGATGTTTATTCCCTTTTCTACTGGCCCACATCAGTCAAAATGGAGCACCGTGGATGAGATTATTTTCATTCAAATTCAGAAGTTCCAGACCAACACAAATCACCCTAATTTCTCCTTAGAGAGAAGAGGGGAGAGTCTGGCTCACCTTTAATCTATTCAATAGCTCAAAAAAAAAAATCTATGCATCAACCTAAAAGGGAACATCAAGTGACTAATTCAGGTTTAGCTGTCTAAACTTCAGTGACATAAATCTCATCTTTCTTTTTTTTTATACTTTACTTCTGAAACAAATAGTTCTGTACTACCTTGTTCTGTTCACAGTTTTTAATGGTTTGTCTAGTATATTTTTTTTTTTAATAAATAAGTCTTCAGTGACCAGATGAATGAGTGCTGCAACCATTAGTACCAGAAAGAAGCCTTTATGAATAATGTGCCTCGAAATTTAGAACATCTGCCCTTCCTTCCTTCCTTCCTTCCTTCCTTCCTTCCTTCCTTCCTTCCTTCCTTCCTTCCTTCCTTCCTTCCTTCCTTCCTTCCTTCCTTCCTTC
>NW_026623329.1:1559325-1577131 GCF_030028575.1 Malurus melanocephalus | reverse complement strand
GATTATCTTCATTTTCTTGGGCAGCATTATTGGAAATAAACACAAGTGCCAACTCTCCCACTAGATCCTACTGAGACCCATCTAATGAAAGCCTCATAAATTCTTTAGTGACTCCATAGACGCATCTTGTTTTCCCAATAATTTCTTCATGTACAACAAAGCAATCCTCTCCCCTAATATGTATGTTCTCCTGCCACCCTCACCAAAAATGAATAAAATAAAACCCACAGATTCAAGGGAAGAATAGAAATATATTTCAAAGGATCTCCTACTAAGAAAGAAACATTGTCAGAATTCCCTGAGCARGAAATAATCAGGAGCTTGGACAGTGCCTGAGGGAATATTTTATGTACATCATTTGTTTTTACTCTTCCTTGGGTGCCTGTTCATGGCTGCTGRAGACAGTGAATGGGTGAAACATCTTTTTGTGCTGGCCAGGTTGGGTGTCCTCACATTCTCAAAGTCAGCTGGGTGAGATTTATCAAGGTCCTCTATCCATTTAACTCCTCCCTGTTTATTATCACTGCTGGGGAGAGCATAACTAAAGGGATTACACAGAGTTCCAGAAGTGTCTCCATTTTCTTTGGAAAATAAACAGGATTCTGTTGGGGAGGGAAGATAATCAAAAGCAGTTACTGCAGAGCCAGTTATGCATTATATATTCTGCATTGTGCCTCTGGTGCCATTTCTGTGCACAGAAATGATTAAGATTTTACTTACTCCTTAGCATGTAGTGCTATAAGGGATTAAGAGACAAAAGAGGGGAGATGAAGYATTTAAGGGCTCCAGGAGACACAAGGAGAACTTTTGGGTATCAAAGAAGGCTTTTTACAGCTCAAGTCTGTTAAACAAAAGGCAGAGGAAGGGATATCTGTTTAGATTTTTAACAGATCTTGGATACTACAGTGACTGAGGTATTTGACATGCTTAACATAAAAGTGAAAAATTAGTGTGGACAGAATACAAGATAGGAAACTCCAAGGAATTACTGTGAATCCATGGAATRGAAAGGGATTTTTGAGTTTTCTTTAAGTCCATGTCTTTGTAGATGTTTGAAAAGCAGAATAATTTTGGCAGTTGATGCACAGCTTTCTCTGTCCAGCACAACCAAGATCTCCAACCACAGCATTTATCAACGATTTTTGGGACTGCCCATGGAATTCCTCAGTGGGCTTTTACTGCACATCACATTTAACAAGACTGAACAGGAACCTACATGTCCTCACATGCACCAAGCAAGTGGAGATCTTCTCTCCTCAAATACTGAAATTTCCTCTTAACAAGAATGACAGCAGCGCTGAAAAGCCAAGCAAACAGTCAAAGAGAAGAAAATCCAAAATATTTATTGTTTCTCATCTGCAATTGGCAGAATCGTAAGCTCAAAGTATATCTTGCCAAGTGTTTCTTTAGAATATCTTTTGCCTTCCCTACCCTGGATTTCCAGCTTGGAATTCTTTCTTTGGAGGTGGCAGATTCCTGACACCCCAGTCCATCACTCCAAGGCACACAATTCCTCTACATAATTTCCTCTCAATAAAGTGATAGTGCAGCTGCATCTGGAAATAAAAACTCCCTCCTCCTCTGCAGCAGATGGAGCCCAGAGCACACCCCTGTCTGCAGCAGCAGTGATGGAGCTGGAAAGATTCCTCCACACACATTTGGGAGTCCACTTTGCCTGTTATTCCCAACTCTGAAGGTGAARGAGAAGGGAATCATTATGGGAATGATGGGAACACTCACTGATCCATGTCACGTTGTGATTTAGACCAACTTCATCTTTGGTGAGGAATAGTAAATATTTTAAGGGAGAACTGTGCTGCTACTTAAAAACCACTTACCTAATTAAACCTCAAGTGCAGGATTCTTTATTCTGCAGAGCAGCACTCYGTGATGCTCAGCACCTCAGGCTGTACCTCAGCCATATGGCACTTTAATAGGCACTTGCAGAGGGAGCCCTTTTTATATTTTAACAGATGGGTGCAAGCTACCGGGGTTGGAGCAGAGGGCAGAAAGAAAGAAAATGCAAGGAAAGAGAATCAAGAAAGACAAAGTTCAAAGGATGAATTCTTATTGAACTCTGCCACTTCTGTTCAAAACAGCTTGAGGTCTTGTTTCTTTCCTAGAAAGAGCTTCTGTTGTTTCCAACCCCTTGGACTCACAGATCACAAACCATTCACAGCAGAATTACTGTGTGAGGTATCATCCTTGCAGCAGAAATATCTCTGCTGATTTCAGAGTCTGCTGGTCCAAGAAATACTTGCATGAGTTTAGGAGTAGGATTTAAGTTTTTATACTGTTTCCTCTGCTGTACCTATCCCTCTGTATATTACAGTCTCARTAAATTTGGGCTGCATCAAAAAATGACCAGAAGAGCTCAGAAGGGGAAGTCAGTGCWGGGCATATTGCAGAGGAAAGAGGATGAAGAGAATCCAACAAGAGTCAGAAATGAAAGACCTATTAAAAAAAATATTGAAATGTTTAGCTTTCAGATAGGTCCTTATCTTGTGGCCAGGAAGGCCAATGGGATCCTGGCCTGGATTGGGAAGAGCATTGCCAGCAGATCAAGAGAGGTGATCCTGACCCTGGTGAGGCACATCTGGAGTGCTCTGTCCACTTGTGGGCCCCTCAGGACAAGAGAGACATGGAGCTCCTGGAGCTGGGCCAGAGGAGGGTTTTGAAGATGATTTTGGACAGGATCATGTCTGTTACACAGAAAGGCTGAGGGAGCTGGGGCTGCTCAAGAAGAGGCAACCAAGAGAGGACCTCATCCCTCTCTGTCCCTGTGTGCAGCAAGGGGTCAGAGCAGGGTCCAGGCTCTGCTTGTGGGGCCCAGCAATGGGACAAGAGGAATGGGCAGGAATTGATGCCCAGGAAGTTCCACCTGAGCATGAGGAAGAACTTCTTCCCTGTGCAGTGACTGAGCCCTGAACAGATTGCCCAGAGAGGGTGTGGAGTGTCCCTCCCTGGAGATATTTCAGAACCATCTGGACACAATCCTGTGCCCTGTGCTCTGGGATGGCCCTGCTGGAGCAGGGAGGTTGGACCAGATGACCCCACTGTGGTCCCTTCCAAATTGACCCATTGTGTGATTCCGTGTGACCTGGTAAGGCTGTGGTTTTAATTACAGCAATTGCATCCCAAAAATTAGACCGTCAGCCAAAGGGACCATGGGGCTGAAGGAATATCCCATTTATATTGTGGTTGCTACATGCTTTAATGTTTTCCAACTTTGTTTGGATGGCTGCCATTTCTCAGCTTTGTAGCCTCACCCAAAATGTTGTGATGCCTGTCACACCTTCCTATCTTTCTTTTACAGTACTTCCATAAATACCATTCCTTTCATCATGTGCATTTGTTTCCTACTTCACAGGGGAAGTCSAATTTGTCCCAAAAGGCCTGTGGCAACTTGCTGGCGAGTTTTTACCCTCTGGGGACTGATAGGGGCCTCATTCTCAGRAGCTCTTATGCAGAGTGGCTGCATCATTCAACGTGGCACTGAAGATAATTCTGTCTGCTGACATTCCTGCACCAATCCTGGGACTGCATCACCCTGGGTTAAGCACCTGCAGCAGCTCAGATATCCTTCTGCAAGGATAAACAACATGCAAAGTGTTTAATGTGTGCTCTTGATAAAGCGCTATCTTGTTCTATAGAAACTCTGAATCTATAAAATATTAAATATTTTCTTAATCAGTGATTTTTCTCTATTTGTTCTAGCTTCCAATGTCCGTCAGTGTACCATAAAAAACAAGGTTCTGTGAACGTGTTCTCAGAGCATTAATCCTCTGTTGAGAAAATCTCTTGTTATTTCAAACTCTCTTGTTACTTATTCCTCCATCTGAATTCTTTATGAAGAAAATAATAATTAATGCAGAATTTTTATTGTCATTATTATTAGTCACTCTCTGCAGTAGATCAGAATTTTAAAAAAGCAAAACTGGATGTTTCCAAAAAAGCACAAATTGCGTGTTGGATTCTACTGAATTTKAACTACAAGAAATAATAAACAGAAATGTGTTAAAATGTTTACATTTATTTCAAATTGCATTTCCCAAATTATCTGTAGATCTGTCAGATCTGAATGCCTGTGTGGGGAAATTAGATCTACTCTTGGCTGTCACATCGGAAGTCTTTTGATGGGTCTAGCAGGTCATGTCAGACATGTCATAAAATTATATTCTTACAACATTATCAATTCTTATATTAAAATTTCTTTTTATTTAATGCATTGGAGACTTTTGACTGGATCTACATGGCTTATATGTTCAGTTTTTTTTTTAATTTTTTTTTCCTGAATGGCCAGGCCTGTTTTGGTCAAGTTTTACTCAATAATTGAGAAAAATTAATAATTAACAAYAAAAAAARAATAATAAAAAATAGTCCATTGTGATGGACAAGCTGTGCACAGGGGTGGGATGTTCTAAATCCAGCATGGGACTCATGCAGTCAAAACAAGAGTTTCAGCAATGCATCTGCTTTTTTTTTTTTTTTTTTTCCTTTAGAAATTATTTTTTGGGGTTTTGGGAGGGGGATTTTTTTAATGGATCTTTTCTGGCTAATCCAAAATTATGCAAACTGAAAGGAAGAAGCTCTTCCAACTTGAAAGTAAGAAAACAGCTGTGATGAACACTGGAAAGCGTTGAACCATCTTTGGGAAGTTGTTTTAAAACTGCTGCAAATACACTGGGTCTGGTTCTCACATTTGAAACGTTTTATGCTTAATGTAATTCAGTTTATGGCCCCAATGTACTGCAAGAGTGGTGTAAATTGGCATTAAAGTTAATGAGGATTCGGCCTAGGGAGTCTAATATTTGCTTTCTACAGTGTTTGCAATTACTTCTGTTGTTTTATAGCAATGTTTAAAAGTCAGCACAGAGACATTATCGATAAAAAAAATCTTGGGTTACATCCATCCATCTATCCATATATCCTTCCATCCAACAGAAATGGACTGTAACATTTGATACAGAGTCTAAACCTTGATTTAATTACAAGCAGGATTAATTTGGCCTTGTAAATGTAGATGTGGATACAGTGCTTTCTCTAAACACGTATCTTTCAATCATTTTAAACCAGCAACACTTTATTCAAAGGTAAAAGTTTTCATGAGCCTTATTTCACATTTCTTCTGTGAGTAAAAACTGATACAAAGGTAACAATGATAAACTCAAATAGTGTATCATGAATAAGCTCCAAAATGCTGACGGAAAATATTTGCCTTTGCATGAAAAAAAACGCTTTGGGAAAACAGAAAAAGAGATTTCCTTTACCTTCAACTGCAATAACCTTTTTAATGACCCGGGAGCCATCCAATTGTTTGTTATGAAACTCCCTGTTTCTGCTTATGTAAGGATTYTGTTTATTATTATGGTGGTATTTGTCTTTCTCTGTCCAAAATGGGTTGGTGCCCAAAGGAAAGCATTAAAAAAGAATTCASAAATTTCCGATATTTCATCACTTCAGTCATATTTCAGCAAATATTCAGATCTCTGAGGCACCCTCAAAGCTGTATTTTKCAGAGGTGTTTTATTTCTGTGAGACTGGAGAGAAATATCACAGAAATCCAAGAATACAAATGCATTGAGACTGTTCTTTTTAGGAGGGAAAATCCATATTACTTTAAAAAAGCAGTTGCAATGCATGCAGATACTCTTTGCATTTTCTTATTAAAAATAATCATTTTTATATAGACCAAAATAACACAAAAATTACTTTAAGTATATTTACTGCCATACCTTATTTGAAGGCAAAAGGCAGGAGATAAACCTTAATAATTGATAAGACAAGGGGAAAAGGCCTTGAGTTGTGCCAGGGGAGGTTCAGGTTGGATAGCAGGAAAAATTTCTTGACTGGAAGAGAGGTTAAACATTGGAACAGGCTGCTCRGGGATGGGGTGGAATTTTTTTAAAAGACCTGGCACACATGAGGTGGTCTACTGGGCAGGATGGTATTCAGTCACATGGTGGACTTGATCTTTGAGGTTTTTTCCAACCTTAATGATTCTATGATTTAATCAAGGTGTTCAGAATATTTATTAGAAACCAAGTTCAGTGTCCTGAAAACCRTCTAGAGAACAACATTCAAATGATACGGCAAAGGAGGTGCCCTATTCTTTACATAAATTTAAATATTCKTATTGGTTGAAATCTCATAGTTATTTAAAGTTGGTATCTCTATCGTGTAGAACTCCTGTTGAAGAAACATTTTTTACATGGTCTAGTAACTTGGGATTACTAAAAATSGTAGAAAAGGTGTCACATTGGAATTTCTGCAAAGCTCAGTGACAAAATTCTATGCTCCAGCCTTGAGGTGTCTTCCAGATAATTAAAAAAGGACACATAGCAATCCCAAATCCAGTGAAGARAAGATCAAATTCAAAATATTGCCTCCAAAATACTCCAAAGTACTGTCCAGAAAGCAATGCAAAGGCTTTAATATAATCCTTTAACAAAAACTGGAGAAGGTCTTTTGGAAGCTTAAGGAATTCTGATTCACTGCTCACAGAGTTTGAAATCAAAATACACATAAATATAATTTTTAGCTTGGGCTAATTTTTTTTTTTTGGATAGTCATTACAGAGGATATTTTAATGAAGGACTTGAAGAAGAAAGGTGAAATAAACTTCATTTTCTTTTCTTYTCCTGTCCAGGGATCGAGAAGGCAGAAATGCCAAGGTGCACTTACTGCCTTGAAACATAAAGGCTGACAATTAAGATTTCTATTTAGAAGTCTGTGTAATTTTCTCCCCTCCAGTGTTTGCTAATTAGCTCTGGAGATGCAAAATATGTTTGTGTAACTATGTGGATTCTAAACTTGGCAATCAGAAGGACAGAAATTCCRGTTAATGCCAATCTTTTTGCTTAATGTTTTTCTCTTTTGATTCTTGTTTGTTTGTTTGCTTGTTTTGTGTTAAAGCACTGTCAGTGGAAGAACTAAACTTTGCAGAATCTGTTTCTAAAGTGAGCAGAGTGATTTCCAAACCCTATAAAGTCACACTTTTTATGGTAAAGGAAGGGAGAAAAAAGGACAGTTTGCTGAAATAAATTATCCCTTGAAAAATTCAGAATCACATGGGCTCCTCTAACATCAGCAGAACATTGTTCTTTAACACAATCCTAAAAGTTGCTAGAAAAGAAAAGTGAARTATTCCATCACATCCATCTCCTTCTGCCATATGCCATTTCCCTTCTCCTATTTGCATTTGAAAGTCTTCTGCTGCACTGCCTTCATTTCATATTTGGGGAAGAGACCTCAGAAGAGATGGCTTGAAAGGGAAACATCTGTCCCGAGCCCTGGTGTCACGTGCTAGAAGTGACTTTGTGGGACTGAAAGTTCCTTTGCAGTTGATAGCCCTGGTTTTGCTGCTTTCTCTGCCTTTCCAGCCCTGCACATGCTGTGCCATGAAACCTTAGCACCCCTGTATTTCTTAGCTTACGAACTCTAAATATGCGCTATATTCACAGAATAATAGGATCAGAATGGTTTGGGTTGGAAAGGGACTTAAAGATCATCTTGTAYCCCCTTTTCCATGGGCAGGGACACCTTCCACTATCCCAGGTTGCTCTAAGCCCCATCCAGCCTGGCCTTGGACACTTCCAGGGATGGGGCAGCCACAACTTCTCTGGGCCTCAYCACCATCACAGGGAAGAATTTTGTTGCACAATCTAATCCAAACCTCCTCCCTCTCAGTTTGAAACCATGTGTTCTACAAACTGTACATGCCATGTCTGGACATAAATAAAAACTCACAGGGAAGTTGGGCTCTTGCCTTATCTCTGAGGAATAAAACTCCCTCTCCTCTCTGCTACTCTTGTTTCAGGGGTGGGATGTGTTACCCAGTGCAGAAGAACCTCAGGGAACCTGGAGGAACAAACTGGAAAGTTCAGGNTTTTTTTTTTTTTTTTTTTTTTTTTTTTTTTTTTTTACAGTAGGGAAAACATAGAATGATCAAAAAGCTTTAGTGATATTCTGCCAAGAGGTACTGACCCCAAAACGGATTCAGGATCACAGAATATCTCAAATTGGAAGGGACTCTTACTAAAACGAAACCATCTGACTGAAAGCACTGTCCACCCATTCCTTGAACTCTGACAGATCTGGTGCCAGGACAACTTCCTTGCAGAGCCCAGCAACTGGCCTCTCTCTCAGAGAAGAACTCAAAAATGTCTCTTGTCCTAATGGAAAACCTTCACATCCTGCTGGATGAGGATGTGGTTTGAATCCCTTAAACAGGGAGGAAAACGTTTTCTTAAAGGTTATAAATGTAGACTGTGGGATGCTTTCCTCTTCATAAAACATTTTGAAAGAGGAAAGGACTGTCTAATTTTCTGTTTTAACTGTGGCTTGTTACATATGAAGTCATTAGCAACAATTAAGTGATAATGTTGAATATTTTAATAATGTAATTAGAAACATGAGAAAGTACAGGAAATGTATAATTTACGCAATTTGGGTCCCAATTCACCCAGTTCTGCTTCTGCTACTGCTTTGTGTACCTTCATCACAGCAGACTGGGCTCTGTGACCTCTACCCTGCACACAGTAAGCAAGAATTACTTTGAATTCCACTCTTTTTGTGAGAATTAATGAAAAATCCTTGGATTTTAATATTGAATCCAGTTGATAATGGGCTGCATTTGGTTTATGCTCAGAGAAGAAAGTCACATTTTTCAAAATGGTTTTTAAAAATCAAGAAAAAGGAGAGAACAAAAAGCATTATTTACATCTTGAAATGAAATTGTTTGGGATAACTCATTCAAATTSCCTTTTGACTATTGAGCCAGTGATCTTGTAAAGATGGGAAACGTGTTACAAAACTAACATCCTTTTTATCCCTGTTTTATAGCTGCAGGTACTCTGATCAGCCTTTGTGGGGTACAGGACAGGGCTTGATGGGTTGTKTCAGATCTTTTAAAAGATGCACAAAAGTTCAGCTTTTGATTTCAGCTCTGAAGAAAAAGGAGCTTGGTTTTCCTGTCTGCAGCACCATTCAGTCCTTCTGGCAGCAAACACCAACCAGCTGCAAAGTTCATTAAAAAACAATATCCTATCATGAGTGGTTACATCAACACCCGAGATGAAGCCAGTCAGAAATGGGACTTTTTTTACTTTTTTACTTTTTTCTTTTTCATAAGAACAGCAAAACAACAAGAAGAAAAGATGGGAATTTAGTCAGATGAATATTTCATCACCCAGTTTACTTCTCCACTTTGAACACAAATTGATGCTTCAGCAGGACTAGAAGGCAGGCAGCCACCTACAGAACCTCCCCAGGCAGAAATCATATGTACTTTTTGAAGTTAAACAGAAATACGACAGTGACAATTTTTCCGTTTTGTTCCCCTAATTGCCAGACAAAGTGCAATTTTCTGTTCTGTTCTATCAACCAGATGCCCTTGTCATCCACCATCGTGCTACAGTAATGGAACTTGACGTCCTCTTTGTTGTTTCTCGCTGCATTTGTGTGACTCACTGCTCAAAATAAAAATGTACTAAGAATACCAAAGGTTGTTGTCATAGAAAAGTTATGAAATTCCTTTCATCTAATTGCTTTCAGTTAGTTTGGTTTGGTTTTTTTTTTCCCAGTGCTGAGGCTTTTGAAGTTGTCTTGATATGCTGTGAGCACTCAGCCATGGGGTTATGTACCAGCCAACACAGTTTACAGCAGAAATCCTACTAAAGGTGAAGTTTTCCAAGGTACTTTAGCATCTAAAACACCAAGTGCAGGTCTGTGCAAAGTTCCCAAAGGTATGAAAGCTTCAGGATTGCTTTTGAATACTTTACTCAGCTGAAAAGCTGTCCAGAAATGACAAATGGCCACAAATTACCCCAGAGCTCAACAAATCTGCTGAAGTTGGGGTGCTCACCACTCAAGGCACTGGAGCACAAAAAAAGGTTAAGAGGAAAGGAAGGACTTGTGCCATTGGTTRCTGTTCTTGAAGCCAGGACACACTGGTGAGTGTAAGTAGGAGAAATTCCTTTCATTTGTTAGGAATTAAGAAAGCAAATCAGCCATTCCATGACTGCTTCACAGCTTCACATCTGTAAAAACCTCAGACCAACTTTTCTTTGTGAGGCCAGTCCGAGTGAGCAATTTCTCTTGGAAAGATAATGAAAAATAGAATGGATTGGAATAGAAAATAGAATAGAATAGAATAGAATAGAATAGAATAGAATAGAATAGAATAGAATAGAATAGAATAGAATAGAATAGAATAGAATAGAATAGAATAGAATAGAATAGAATAGAATAGAATAGAATAGAATAGAATAGAATAGAATAGAATAGAACAGTTCACTAGGAAGGAGCCTACAATGACCATCCAGCCCCAATGATAAATTTTAAAGTTCGGATCCCTTTTCTTCTTCACACCAAAGCAGAATGCACAAATGTCAAAACAAGGACAGCAATGTCAAACACTGAGGCAAAACTGAGGGACTGACTCATGGGGAAAAAAAAAAAAAAAACCAAACAAAAAAAACATTAAAATTTAATGTATTAAATTTTCCTTAGTGATTTTGGAATGTGCTGAGAATTTCCAACAACAGGCAAATGTAAAATTAGAGGTGACAGGTTGAACATTTAGAGCATAACCAGAATGAGGYGAAGAGATGGTGATGATGGAATGATTGGTAAGAGGAAAATCTGCTTCCAAACAAGAGGAAAAGATTGGGAGGTCTATTATGCAAATGCAATGTCATGCTAATGTAGTTAAAAGCAWGTAAAATAATAATGTTTTACCAAAGTCTATTTATAATTCAGAATTAATCCAGAATTGTATAAAATTATAGAGTAGGAATAGATTTTGTTATACTGAAAAGCTGTATTCAAAATGACTGACAAATCCCACACAGTCTGGATGGTGAAACCCACTGCCCTGTGATGCATTTCAGGTCTTATCCATCTCAGTTCCTAATTGTCTGGATAATAACGCTATTATTATTATTATTATTATCATTATCATTATTATTAATTATTATTTCCTCCTGAAACACTAAAAAAAAATTAAAGGATATCACACTTACTAATATTTTTAAACCCCAACTTTGGGAATTAGCAATGAGTATGAAATGATAGTTTGGTCAAGGTGAAGCAGGAAGTATTTTCATTTTCTATTTAGGATAATTTGCATTTTACTCTGAATATCTACACCAGAGCTCAGGGATGCTCCTCTCCTGTGATTCCAGTCTCACTCAAGCCAAGGAGGTTATGGGCTGAAGAGCAAGAATAGAAGTAAATCAATAATGTTCTAGGAACAGGGGAGAGGTGAAAATCCTGATGTGAGATACATTTATAACAAAACCAGACCACAGCACCTCACCCAGACAGGAGCCTCTCTCCACAGCATCCCAGCTGTACTGTGGCAGCACAATGGCATTACAGATCATTTTCCACCTTCAAGTCTTGTGAAGTTTGTATTTATTTTTATTTTAAAATAATTTTTTTTCTGCATTTACCCTTATATCTTGCTCTCACAAGATTTGATGCAGGCCTGAGTGAATCAGAAATTACATGAAATGGTTCTCAATCCAGGATGGGAGTCACAGCACAGGGAAAAGCTACAAATTCATATTTTAATATTCTATATAATTAATTTATAAAATTTATTTGTATAAATTTACATAAGTGTATATTAATACATATATATATAATAAATATATATAAGTTTTAATAATTATTATGTTAATCTAACAGTCAAAGAAATTTGGAAAGAAAACATTCAACATTCTTGAAACTAGAAATAATGACCTCTGTTTTAACAAAGGCCAGAAGGGCTCTTCCACACCCCTGCTTCCATAAATCCATTTCTCACTTCAGGTATAGTGAGTCATTAATAAAAACTTTGCTTGAGTTAGGGAATGACATACTCAGGTTTTCATCCCAGGGGAATTTGGCTGTGTTTTGGGTATCAGATGGCAAATGTAAAACAGAGTTTGAGACTCCTCACAGGCATTTTGAGCCACAAGGAGTTCTAATGGCTCAGGAAGAGCTGTGTGATGAGCAGATGACAGAATTAGCTTTTTTGTCACAGAAGAGGATAATATAAAGCTCAAAATTCTGCTGCAACAGCTGTTGAAGACGCTGACCTGTGTGCTTTAGCACCATTTGTTTTGCATGTATTTATCCCATAATTAGACAGCACAGTGTTCCCACCTTTCCATGCTGAAGTTGCCAACGTTTGTTTCAAGCTTTAATTTCCGCTCCCCGAGGATTTATCTCCACTGTCACACAGTTTATCGTGGCTGTTCCATCACTGGTTATCTCTGAACAGAAGTAGCAATGAATTGGCTTYGTCAAAATCCTGGCTTTTAATTTTTTTTTCCCTTCTTTTTCTTTCTGTTTTGCTGACTTTTTTTTTTTACATTATAATTCTCGTCTTCTCTGAAGTTTGTGATGTGCAAGTGTATCCATTGCTGGAAATAACCTCAGCTTTAATAGCCTCATTGATGAGGCCATAAGGGGGCACATAACCATTTAAATGAGCTTACCCAGAACGACTCACTGCCAGAAATGCTTCAAACATCCTGTGCATCTCTGCCTCCCTTGCAATGAGGGTCATTCTTTGCTTGCTGATTACCACAGATCACCTCAGACAGCGATGCAAACTCGGTAAACTGATTAAACTTTGCTCTTTTTTATCCACACTCCTCAAATATTCTTCAGATGCTTTGCTGAGAAATTTTAATGTACCCATTTTTCAAACAGGGGACCAATACTGGCAGTGGCATCCAGAATATTGCTTTTGTCATTTATTTGAACAATAGATGCAGGGCTGTATTTGTCTATGCTGACTATAAGTATAAAGATGTCCACTTCTAAATTCTTCAGGAATTTAAAATTTTGCAGAAATGTCACCTGCATGAGCCATCCTGGYTTTATCATCCCACAAGCTCACAGGGAGTGCAGGCAAAGGGAATGTGCCTCTTCCATATTTCCCCTGACTTCACTCACAGGGAAACAACCATCCAGACCTTTGGGTATCTGCAAAGCTTCTGGGAATGCACATCTGCTGCTAAGACCTGTTGTGAACCTACAGGCTGTCATCTGGCTCAGCTCTCTGAATARAACAAGCCACAAGCATGAATAATTCAGCTTCCAAATGCCACCAATCACTTCTGACAAAAACAATGCTGCACTTCAGGCTGTCATTCATAAAATCTGATCAGAAAAGGGTGATYCTTCATAAAAGGGGTGTTTGGGAGATGAGTCCTGATGTGCAAGGGTTGAGTGAGACATGGATGCTCCCAAAGAAGAGATTAAATTTACATTCTGGATTTGAGTGRTGTGCAGTAAATTAGACCTGTGACCACACGGTGAAGATGAGAGGGAGAAATGATTGCTCACTGACCACTCATTGTCCCATGGCTAATGTCAAATTCCTAAAATGAGAGAAGTTTACACCATACCAAAATATATACAAAAGAGAATTGAAATAAATGATATAAGCAATATTAATTTTTATATTTGCTAACCATAAAAATTTAATTTTTAAATATTATGCTTCTTTGAAAGGTCTGTATCTTCACATAAATAGTTTATACTCCTTTCACATAAACCACACTCCTGCATTGTTTCTGCATCATGATTATTTTTTCTTAACAGATTAAATTTAAGTTGAATATATGTGGACAAATCTCAATTCCCAAGTGTCAAGCCCTGTTTTATTTTAAAGTTCCACCAGACGGCCCTGAAAGCCAAGCACTGAATGCAAAACGCCTCACTCAGACAAGACAGCTCTCTTTGCCACACATTTTTGGGGACTGCCTACTTAAACTCAAATGCCCAGGAACTCCTYTCCTGTTAGGTTGCAATTAGGATCAGCCCTAACTGCACAGTTGACTGTTCCTCTTTCATGAGGCTCATCTTGTTTTGCAGCCTGACTGCTGCAGGCTCATTGCCTCTGCCTGGGTGTCAGATATAACTCCATGGGATGTGACTTTAGGGGGTTCTTACTCTCCRTGTTGGAAGAGCCAGTTGCTATTGGAGGTTAGAGATTCCAACACATTCACTTTGTCAAGGCTGCTTGAAAAACAAACCAATCCTTCTCTTGGTGTGGAGAAGCTGAGGTGCCTTTCATGTCCGCGGCAACTTTCTCTTGACGTCTCCAGGAAGCTCCCTGTGATTCCAATATTGCTGTTCAAATTTCATCAATTTAATTGCTTAATGGGGGACTGACTGGCCTGGTGCTTCCCTGTCAGTGATCTCAGCTCTCCTCCCTGAGCAGGGACAGCAGGAGCACGGTGGAGGAGCTGTTCATGATGTCACTGATTGAGAACGAGAGCAAAAGAGGCTTTGTTGCTCTTTTTGCAGATTGTCATGGTCCGGATGTTGCTTGAGGTAGGTGTCTTTAAGTTAAGACTGGTGCTGCAGCTTTGTCACTGATCTCTTCTCTCTRGTGATCCGTGACAGCATCTGAGGGAAYGACCTAAWGTTGGKTYAGGGGARATTTAGGTCGGATATCAGGAAAATCTCACCCAGAGGCACCAGAACAGGCTCCTCAGGGCGGTGATCATGGCACCAAGCCTGGGAGAATCCAGGAAATGGAAAGTGTTCAAGGCCAGGCTGGACAGGGCTCTGGCCAGCCTGGTCTTGTGGAAGGTGTCCCTTGATAGGGGGTTGGAACTGGATGATCTTTGAGATCCCTTCAACMCCAAACCATTCTGKGAYTCTGTTTYTCTCTARAATATGGACCCAGCAGCATCTTCAAGGGAGCACTGCTGAGCATCCAGRCAGCAGGGACAGGACCACACAGGCTCTGCTCTAAGGCTGTCTCATCTCTTACAGCTCTCAGAAAAAGAACAACCTAAACCAGGATGAGCAGGGAGCAAATCCTCACAAAAGTGAAACATTACAGCAGAGTTTGGGAGCACAGCARTTGAGATCCTGACAATGACGGGAAGTCCCACCAGCTAACGACAGCCTTCAAAGATGTCTTCATATAAAAAGAAGGCTCTTTTATCTGCCTCCTGCCAGGGAAGCGGGTTAGGAGAAACTTAGCAGCACTTTTTTTCCCAAAGATGCTCAACAGGAGCCTTGCTGCAGTGATGGAGATGAAAGTGATTCCAGCTTCTCAGGGCTGGAAGGTTCAATTTGGTGGCAGCCACTTTGCAGCCTCTCCAAAGCAAGTCCATGGCCTCATCCCCATGCCTGAGAAGCCTTGATGGTTAAAGGTACCCATTTCTGTGGCTGTGCTGCTCATCTTGTCTGCAGAGGTGCCAGTGATAAATTCCCTGCACCTCTCAAAGGTTTTAGTGACTTTGAGAGACACCATAGAGTGTTGTATGACCTTAGGTGAGAACCTAATCACTCACGAATTTCTTCAGCTTTCCTAATGCTTCCTTCCTCACGAGGAAATATGTGCACTTATATATATCTRTACAGGCAATTTTATCATTTTATCTGAACTATATAAATTAACAGTTCAAATTCAGGATGTGAAATGGGGAGGAGGAGGATGTGAAACAAGACACACCGTTCACACACAGCAGTTTGGAACAAAATTTTTCTCTCAGCCTTGAAAGATGTCTTTCCTCGCTGTTTTTTTTTTTTTTTTTCATTTCCATTTTTTCATATTATTTAGCCCTACTCTGTGTCCATGGCAAGGAGGCTGAGGTGACTTTGGGTGTTCCCAGTGCACACAGGGATGGTTTTTGTGCAGGCTGTGGATTGCAGCAGTCGTGGGAACTGCACAAGGGTGGGTGCAGCACAGCCAATCCCTTGGGAGATGGTGCTGAAGGAAGGCACCAGGAGGATTTTTGCTGCTTTTCCTGTGTGCTGGGTGAAGGATCCTACCACAGCTCCCCATTAAATCAAAACTGCACCTCCACAGCACAGTGGTGCTRAGGTGTTTGTGGGCACAAATATAAACCCAAATTAATAAAGACAGAACTAACTTTTGATTCTTCTTGTTCTTTCTTTCCTTCTGATTTATCCTCGGGGAGTTTGTAGAAGTCTTTTAGAACGCAATGGTTAAATTTATTTAGTGTGGCAATTTATAATCTTAACTACCCTCACATCTCTTCCTCTCATCACAGATCTCCTGATGGCCCAGCTTAGATCTACTCGTGCTTTGTCTTGTTTTGAGAGACTGGAGAAAAGGAATGAGATGAATAATCTGTTTTGCTAAATGAGTGCACGTCTAAACAAGAAAATATACAAAGAGAGATAAAGTGTCAAATTTTCATCCTGCTGTCTGCAGAGAAAACTGGGACAAAATCACTGCAGGATCAATCGAGTTCATGAAACAGAATCATGGAATCATTAAGGATGGAAAACACATTTAAGATCTTTAAATTCAGCACCACCCACCATGATCACCATTAAATAATGTCCTCAAGTGCCACATCCACTTTTTTGAGCACTTCCAGGGATGGGGGCTCCACCACCAAGTTTTTTGTCTGGTAGACTTCACTATATATCGTCTACATGGCCATGGCTTTGGGATTTTTAGATGGCAATTCTTTTTCTCTTCAGTTCTTCCCTGAAGCTCTCACAAAAATCTACCAGAATTTTTAGCCATTAAATATGAAATGTTATTATATTAAATTTTATGGGTAACAGAGTTTTATTTTTTCTTATCCCTTCCCTTGTGGCTGGAGAAGCATCTCTCAAAAGAAAATGCTTGTGATCTTGTATTTGAAGGATGTACAGTAGCAAGAAGGAAGACCTAGATGTTGGCATTGGGCTTGAAATGTGTTTTTCTTCTGATTTTGTGGATTAAAAAAAAATCAAGATCTGTTAACAGAAGCAAAAAAAATAGGGATTGGGGTTTTGCCAAAAATAAAATTAAAACAAGTAAAAGAAGCAGGTGGATAAAATCTATGCTGAGATATTTTCGAAAGCAAATAGAGGGAATTGGAAAGTTAAATAACTTTATTTCCATTTAAAATTTCAAAGTTGAGAAACAGAAGAAATGAAAAGTAACTGAAACTGAAGAATCCAGTTTGACTTCGAGTCTCAATTATTTTTGTATYCTCCTAAGTGCTTCTTTTTAAATTTAAACTTTGTTTTGGCTTSATTGTTTTTATCCTTTCTTGTTTTTTAGATCTATTTGGCACTACAAATGCCCAGGATTTTCTTAATGCTGGAAAAAAAAAATTGATAAAAACAAAAGCAATTAAGCAATGGGATCAGTAGCATCCCATACCAGAAGAAAAAATAACTTCTCTGATAAGCTTGAGTAAACTAAAGATTTAAATTATGAAAAAATACTTCTTGTTAAGTTTTATCACTGCGATGTGTCTGGGGGAGAGATTCCTACAGGAGCTAAATGTCCAATTCCAGCCCTTCAAAACAAAACCAGGTACAAACACAATTCCCTGCTAGAGACTGAAGTTCAAAAACATGATACAATTCTAACCCGAGTGCAATTCAGCAGTTTGATGGGAATCATTTAAAAAAGTATTTCCTACAGAACTCCTCTTGACACCTCCCTTCCAGATGTCCTACAAACTATCTTCACAACATAATTTGCAAAGCTGACACCTTTTCCTCTGCAGAACCCTGCCTTAGACATTCATGTACTATTTTCATAACCTGGTCCTCCCTTCCACAGAGAATGAATTCGAGTTTTGGTTATGGAATCTGACCTGGAGACCAGGCAGGTCTGACATCTGATCCATGCATYAACTCTGGAAAAAGCTACAGTGTCCTAAAATTAAGGCATTTCTATAAAGCTCTTATAGGTCACAAAATGTTAGATGTGTTTGGTTAAATTTCCAGATACCAGTGGGAATTTTTGGTGTTGTTATTGTTGTGCTTTTGTTTTGGTTTGTTTGCCCTGGGTTTTTCTTTTTGTTTTTTTTTT
>NW_026623329.1:1550553-1559310 GCF_030028575.1 Malurus melanocephalus | reverse complement strand
TTTTCTTTTTTTTTTACACATGAAATAATCTAGGGTAGCCAATGACAATGAAACCATGTTTTAACTGCTCTGTGTTCAGCTGAGGCATGAATTATTTCAGAGAGAGATGAGACTCATCTTCCCACAGATATTCCAAACTCTAAAATTGTTTCCAAGCAAAATGAGGATCAGCTGATGGCAACTATGATGATGGCATTGGGTGTCAGAAGGAAAATTTTCAAAGGTACAAAAGCACAGTCTCCTTCTCATTGGAAACCAGTGAGTTATAACATTTTTTGCTTGATTTGGATCTTTGAAGGTCTCTTTTTTCTCCATTAAAAAGATTTATCTTCCTGCTGACTCGTTCTGCGCAGATCCTTTATCCAAATAAGYACTAAAAATTGTACAAAACCCACATGGCTACACAAGCCCACATTTATGCATGGCCAAAGTAACTGGAACTCCAGATGATAATTGGAGACCACCAACACATCTCAAACAGCATCAGGACAAATGCATCAGCTTGATACTGAGAAGAAAAATGTTGGGAGATCCCTCCTGAACCTCAACACCTTTTGGGCTGCAATGCCCTTCCAGATCTTCCTTCCCTCTGTTCCTACCTGAGGTATTTCTGAATTAAAGCAGCTCTGCAGGTAGCACAGCAGCAATAATCAATGATGGAGAGCTACGAAGTTCTGCGAAGAGAGCACTTGCAAAAGCCATAAAGCTGGAGAAATAAAAGAGCTCCCCTGCACCACTTAGCAAACAGAATTCATGAGTTTAGGTCGGTTTTTTCCCTATGCATAAAGAAGATGCACATCCTATATTGAGCATTCATTGGTTTGCACTCTTCCCCCAGTTCCTAAAGAGTGTGCTTATAGTGAGAAAGATATTGCATGAGTGGAGTGCTGGCATTTTTCCCAGCAAGGATCCGAGCATTGGCAGTTTTCCTGAACTAAGAGGGACATTTCTATTTTGTCCCTTTCTGTTTTACTTGAAGAAAGTTCTAAAAAACAAAAAAAGTGCAGCAATAAAAGGAATCAAGACAACAACCAACCCTGCAGTTAATTCTGTTTCCAAGTCCTGTTATTTCACTCCAGCACATGCTACAGTGTCCAAGCCACTCTCATTTTCCTGGATGTCTCTGCATAACACACCTATGAGTTGTATTCCAGGTGGTGCCTGTGGAGWGCAGCTGTTCCCAGGCCTGAAGCTGAGCAAGCAGCTTCACTATCAAAAGGTTTTTCATGGGAATCATTCCCTATCTGTGATCAGCATCATTGCCTTCCTTTATATTTTGTTCCATGTTTTTGTAACTTTCAGAGGCAGAGCAATTAGCCTGGAACGCAGCTTCTGTAGCAGGGCATCCTRTGAATTTTTACAGGCCAGCTTAATGATGTTTTCTGGTTTGTTCTCAAACAGTTTTCAGATAATTCTTATCATTATATTTGCCCTTTTGGCTGCACTGAGCATTGAGCTGGCTTTTTCAGGTGATGACTTTATGATTCCTCCCCTAAGCAAGAATAGCTAATTCCAATTCTGACAATAATTACGCACAGTTTCCATATCTTTTTCCTGTGCACCCCTTTTTGTTTTTGTCAACAGTGAATTTTATTCTTTTGTGCAGTCACTGAGATCATTTAAAGAGTCTTTACTTCTAAATAGCCTGAATACCTCTCTGTCAGCAGTAATTTTACCAGATCATTACCTCACTTCTTGAAAGAGCATTATGCACAGCACAGCCAAGGCTCCTGTTCATAATTTCCTCCACCATGAAAATTAATCACCTTGCTTCTGATCTCTTCTGTTTCTGATCTTTTTCTCCCTGTTAGTTATCAACCTTCTCTCTTACACTGTGACAACTTCTTTAAATGTGGAGGAATTTCTTTGGTGCAGGGCACAGTGGGAATCGAAGCATCCTGAGCTGACCACCACTTGTTCCTGTCTGTATGTTCTGGTTTCTGATTCTCTGGATCTGACACTCTGTTCAGTTCCTCAAAAGCCTTTTTTTTTTTTTTTTTTTTTTTTTTTTTTTTTTTTTTTTTTTTTTTTTTTTTGTTTTTGTTGTGTTTCACTTACCCAGACTGCTGAAGATTCCTTTGAGACATTACCCTGCTGGATTGTCATTTAAAGTTTGTAACACTGAAATTACACCAGCCAGGATGAGAGAAACTCACAAAAAGAGAACAGACACAGACAGAATAAGAGCAAAGCAGAGGGGATGACAAAACCCCAGATAACAAACAGCATATGGAATTGCAAACTTGTGCTGATCTGAAACCAGATAAACAGGCAGGGATGATTTCCAGTAAATCTCCAGGGATATGAACTCCAGCTCTGCAGTCCATTCTGTTACACTGCACACCCAGCTATCTGAAAAATACATTGTTTTGCTCATCCAAACCTTGCCCTAAAACATCTGACGGGTTTTATAACATCAAGCTGGGTTTATTTGTCTGCTGGGCAGGAACTTCTTTGGAAATCTAACAAGCTGAGTTATGGGGACTGACTGGGTCAGTGAGAGATTCCCTTTGCCTCAGTGCTATCAGTGATAAAATAACAAGAATTTCAATAGGGCACAGTGGCAATCAATGTAGGAYTCATCATTTGAAAGAGAAGTCACTGAGAGTTAAACTCTGCACTCCTTCATTCCTTACAACGTCCGCCTTCACTTCTAAGATGTTTTAATTTGAGTTTTCATGAGTACCAGGYTGATATTTTCCTGCTGAAGGTACARTACTATKAATAAAAGGTGCAAAAAATATATGTTGTTATCTTCCTGCTTGCTCAAAATCTGGGTGGTTTGTGTGCCTGGCTAAAAACACACAGTTTCTTGCTGCACCCTATGTAAGACATTTTCTCTGATTAAAAATAAAATTTTAAAAAAATAAAATAATAAAAATAATCTTCATTTTCAGAGGCAGCCACCACTTTCAGAGGAACTGGGCTCAGGATTTCTGAAGAGGCTTTTACTTCTTGACATAAAATAAACAAGTTATTGTGTAAGGCATGTATGAGAAAAATACAGAAAATACAAACTTGAATAGGACTTCTGAACCCTATTTGAYAACAAATACATGATAATTACCTGCACCTCTGCTATTTTAACAAATTTATTAGATTTATGGGACTATTGTGGAAACAGAAAAGTACACCATGGATTTTCTGACTTTGTTGTGTTTGCAGTYCTGTTCAGTTGCTATTTGAAAACATGGAAATCATATGATTTTTACCTTGGGATCACCAATACTCAAAGTTGGTATAAAAACCATTTATGTGAAGTTATTTGGATGTCTGAAGTAACTAAAATGCCACAACATGAGTATTTTTGTTACAGGTCTAAATCAACAGCTAGAAATAATTTTCATGTATTATTGGAATCACTGGATAATGGAACAGTCCAAGCTGGAMGGAACCTCAAAACATCATCTTGTCCAACCTTTTCTGGAAAAGGGAGCTTCAGTGAGACCATCTGGGACTGTGCAGGCACAGATTTGAAACCTTCCAGGGCCAGGGACTCTGCCACATCCCTGGGGAGGTTGTCCCAGTGATTGGTTGGCCACTCTGTAGAAAATGGGTTTCTTCCCTCGAGATAAAACCTTGCCTGGTACAACTTGTCTGTCCATGTGGCTCCTCATGATGAGAAAGTCTCTGTCCCCTTTGTGGCCACCCTTTAAGCGCTAAAACATTGAAAAGAGCCTTCGCTTCTCCAGGAAGAGCAAGTCAAACTCCTCCAGTCTTCCCTTGCTATTTCCCTAATTATTTTTTTCCACTTTTATGAGGGTTACAATAAAAACAAACCTATATTTGATATTGTGCTGCTCCTATTGGTACCTCTGTCAATCTCCCATCACTGTTGTAAGGTTATGCAGAATGCAGTCTGTCTGGCTCTTTTTTATCTAGACTTCCATCCCGATCCCAAAAAGCTGATTCCAAAATTTCCCACACGGTGTGGATCCCTTCCTCACCTTACAGGGTGACTTCACAACGAAACTCTCCTTTGAAACATCTCCAGCCCCCCATGCTAAGTGAGATTGATGTGAAATTAAGAACACTTTGGGGAGGGTTTGTTCAGCTTGTGAGCTCTGCAGCCCCATCTTTTTGCATGGAATGTTAAATTTATGTTAATTAAAGCTGAAAGATGGCTTCTGCTGCAATTGAGAGTTTGCAAGATCTTTTTTCTCCTTGCTTTTTTGGAGTGAGAAAGCAAATTTTACCRAGGGAAAAGGTGGAAAGGGCCCTAAAGAGGGTAGTGTGGGTGTAACTTGAATTCCTTGGATATCATGACATCACCAAGCTCCTATTCCGCCAAATTGGAATCAATATCACTTAGGACAACATTTCATTAGGATTTTATGCCCCTAATTATAATATATACTGCAGCTCTTGGCGCGCCTGCTCTCTGCTTGTCGATGCAAGTGCCCTTGCCAAGGTAACCTGTAAACTGCATTATATAGGATTTATTACATCATTTCCTTTGTGAATATAAGGTGATTATCACCTTCATTACCAGTCATAGATGTATGCACTATTGTATTTTAAGTGTATTAGTGCCTTCCACGTGGCACAGGGTAATTTACAATTACAATCGCTTCCCCTTAATCGTTACACTACAATCTACTAGCAAATTGCATTTCCTAGGGCCTAGAAACATTTTTTTTTAAATCATCCTTGAAACACAAGGGTTTGGGTTTCTTGATGCTTGATTGTTGTTTCACTTTTACACTGAGACCTTAATTGTTTTTCCTTGTCTCCTATCACCCTTGAAACCAGCCTACTGAAGTTGCTAACCCAGCAAGCCTCACCTCCTTATACTAAGCAACACAAAAAATATCTAGGATAAGACTGAAAAATTTAAAAATGAAAAATTTAAAATTTAAAAAATTAAATTAAATTACCCTCTATCTTACTCTTTCAAACAATTACTCATTTCTGTGCCAAAATCATCTCAACTGCAAAGTTTCTCCAAAGCAATTTTCTAAACCAGATTGGGATGGGAAAGGAGTTGGTACTTTGTGGCCTGAGGTATTTTCTCAGTGTTTTAAAACCCGAGGCCATCAATTAATATCACTGTCACACTCCATCCAGAATGCCACTATGCTGATTGCTAAAAAGCAACCYCCTTCCCAGTGGAATGGAGGAATAAAGGATAATATTATATGATCTGTGTGATATTTGTTCTCCTTTAACTTCATTTTCTGTCATCTCTCCATATAAGAAGGTGTCTCCAGTATTTTTTATACTTTTCTATGCACATTCATTGTTTACTTTCAATTTGTCAGGCCAGATTTGAGTGATCTGTAGATTTTTCATCACTCACAGGATTGGATTTTATCAGAGGTTAAATAAAAATTGTTGCAAGTTCTAAATGAAAAATAAATAAAAAAAATTAGAATGATCTGTCCCCAGATTTGATCACTGGAAAAATGTGCTGGATTCTCCTAATGACCAACAGTTTGACAAGTGAATCTCAACACACATTTTTCCTGAGTACTCAGTTAATGTTGATTCAGGAGGAAGGAGATTTCATTTTGAATAAAAAAACAAAACAAAACAAAACAAAACAAAAAAAAACAAACCACTCTTCTATCTATTCTTCTCCAGGCTTTCTGGCCAACAGCAGCAAGGAACAAAAAACCAAGATTTAATGTGAGGCACCACTGAGTAAATCCCTGGTGTAAACCCAGCTGAGTGCTTGAACCTGAGAAACCATCCTGGGAAGCCTTTGGCACAGCAGAGGACAGATTGTCACTTGTGGGAAAGGATTGGAAARTGACAGTGAGAGTGATTTGGGAAGTGACAGCAGAGCTGAGCAAGCTCTGAATTTTGTATTGAGATCTGTGTTTCCCCATCAGAAAGGTTCTGGATGAGTGAAGTTGAACAAATGAGCCCTGAGTAGACATTCTGGCTCACTTATCTCTGAGCTGCAGTCTGCACTTAGCTGTGTGGCAGATTTTCTAATCTCTGTTTCCCCAGCATTAGAGTCAGGCAATGATGGCATGCTCAGTCAAGATTGCAGGACAAACTCTTTCTTTCCCTCCCTTTGACATTTAGAGATKTAATCCCTCCTAATCTGTGTGTGTCTCACTGCCCACTACAAGGAGGTTTAACCATTTGCTACTCTTACTCAGAGTTTTTTGAAATAGGACTGAAAAACAGCAAAAAAATTTCCCAAAAACCATCAGTCTCTTTGAATACAGGTTTCTGAACAATCTACTGATCTGTATCAGTAAAGGATACAGATCAGGGAAAGGAGGAGAAATTATATTCAAAAGAGGAATGGAGGGACAATTTGGGATAATTCATTTATTCACAGTTTTAAAAACTGAATCTGCAAATCTTTCTTAACTGGACCTTCATTACGGATTTATAACAAATAGTTGCATCTGCTCTGAAATTCCCTTTTGCAAAAAGCAACTACACAAACACTGTTCTGTCACACTTTGTTGCTCATGGGAACATGGAGGTGCCGAAGGAGAACACACAGGAATTTGGGAAAACCATTGTAAGTGACCTGCACTACTTCTGAATTGGATCAAGTGCCCCAGCCCAGAAATGAGATAGAGYCCTGCTCACGGCCAAGCTGAGCTAACTGGGGTTTCTCGGGGCTCAGCTGATCAGAACGACCTCATTTTTTTTTTTAATCACCTTTTGTAAGATAAAGTCTCCACCTTGTTKTCCCAAAAATCCCTKGGGMAGAGTGGCTGGAGAGCTGCCCAGCAGGAAAGRCTCTGGGGCTGTTGGCCAACAGTGACTGAACGTGAGCCAGAATGTGCCCAGTTGGGCAAGGAGCCTGGTGGCTCAGYCTGGASAAAAGGAGGCTCAGAAGGGACTTTTTTCATTCTGTAACTCCCTGAAAGGAGGCTGTASCAAGGTAGGGGTTGGTCTCTTCTCCYRRAAAAAGCAAMAGGACAAGGGGAAATGGMCTCAAGTTGWGCCAGAAGAGGTGAATATTAAGAAGAATTCACTGAAAGGGTGGTCAGACATTGGAAGAGACTGTCCRGGGAAGTGGTGGAGTCACCACCCCTGGAAATGCTCAAAAAACAAGCAGATGAGAAATTTCATGATGTGTTTTAGTGGGCATGGTGGAATTTGGTTGACAATCGGACTTGGAGATATTTTACAGCCCTAATGATTCTGTGAGTCTGTGATTCACTAAGCAATGAATGTTTCTCCCTCTGCTCATCTTCCCAGCATGAATTTATAATTCTTAACTATACCTATGAGCTGTATTCCAGAGGGAAATCCTGTCATTGCCTGTGCAGTGCCATAATTGTTTGTGTATCCCAAATGGAAATGGATTAATTGATGAAGGCCTCATGAGCACTCCCATCAATGCCTCACCCTCTGATCAGCCACGATGCTAGATGAGGAAAGAAGTGGCATCATTTCTCTGAGTATCTCTGCGCTTTGCTGGCAAAAATATGCTTTGTTTCTCCAAACTGCAAGGAAAATGAGATGGATTCTGCTCTGCCTCCTATATAATGCACTATATATTTTGCCTGAGTGTCTGTGACACGATGTACTATTAGTAATGATAGGTGGTTCAGAAAGAATAGGGGGATTGTCATATCCCAGGCATGATCTGTATCAAAAAACAAAACTTTCAGCTGGCATATGGAAATGTCAGTTCATTTTGTAGGAGTGATTTCCCTTTCTSTTTCCACCAGAGATGTGCTATCTTTGGGTTTCACTGCAGCCTGATATTAGACTCGTCATAGTGCTGAAGAAATAATTGCACTTTTGAGTGGGAATGGCAAACAAAAATGCTAAATGACCATTAATCRTGAAGTTCTGATAAAATTTTAGAGAAGAGGAATATTTTAAAATATTTTAAACTAAAAGAGGAGAGGTTTTGATCAGGTAAGAGGAAGAAATTCTTCCCTGTGAGGGTGGTGAGGCCCTGGCACAGGGTGCCCAGAGAAGCTGTGTCTGCCCCATCCCTGGAAGTGTCCAAGGCCAGGTGGAAAGGGCTTGGAACAACCTGGGACAGTGGGAGGTGTCCCTGCCCACGGCAGTGGGCTGGGATGAGATGATTTTCAGGTTTCCTACAACCCAAACCATTTTATGACAATATGATTTATATTTTCTCTGTTCTAAGTTATCWCCTTTAAAAATTAAACAGTGAAGTGGGATTGAGAGAGAGTAMATTCCTGTTGTCTCTCTTTGTTCCAGTAGAGTCTGATGCCTTTTTCTGAAATGGGAGAGATTCATATCAATTTTTTAAAGGTAGGGGAGATAAAAGCCCCTATAGAATGCATGCATTGCAGTGATGCAACTATTTTAGAATATACAGATGACCACCATGCAAACAGATGGTTGGTTGAGATCCCAGAAGTAGAAGAGAAGATGTTAACRAAGAACAAACCCATTCTCTTACATTCCAAGAAACAGCATTAAGATCTCATTAAATCTGAAGAGAGCCAGATACTGGCGTTCTTTTTCACAATAATTCTACAATTATTGATGGAACCCCTAATAAATAAGTAATACTGAGTTTTCCTAGTCCCACATAGAGAAAAAAAAAATAAATTTCAGTTGAAATATAATCAGAATTAATCTTTAATGTTCCAAGACCAAAGTCCATAGCTTTTTCCACGGCAGAAGGAAGTCCTGTGCTGACTCCTCTGACAGAATACCAAGGATAAAACAAAGAAAACAGATAATATACGAGGACAAATGTCAAAYGCTTCATCAGTCAGGAGCAAGGAATCATCTCTTAACAGAAACAGTTCAGCCCCCTGGTTTGTTCCTGTAAAACTGAACTAAATAAACAGT
>NW_026623329.1:1546396-1550307 GCF_030028575.1 Malurus melanocephalus | reverse complement strand
TCTGTTCTCATCCTTTAAAAACCAAAATTTTGTCCCTTTAGAGTTTTATTTTTGATCCCCAAAATCCTGTTTCTCTGAAAAACCTGTTTAAGAGATTAATTTCTAAAACTACTGAAAATTAATGACTGAATTTAAAAGCAGTCCTGACCTCAGCAGATACATCATTGACAAGGTTATCCTCCCAATATTTTYTTTCATGTSATTCCCTCAMTCACAAATGACTGATTACTCTCTCRACCCACTACARAATATCCCAAAAAGTTCATAAAAAGAAACAAAATCTGAAATAATTAGATTTTATGGCAGTTGTGCAGTTCTCTGAAGGAGATGGCTGACTACTARGGAATTACTGGAGAGGAAAAGGCGATTACAGCAAATTTGAGCTCTTTGAGCCAACACATTTTGCTGGGCAAAAGGAACAAGGTAGAATAATTTTTTGTGCATTCATGAATTTATTTAGATTATGCAGACTGAAGGGCATTSAAAATGCTGCCCTGGTTTCCTGTTGGCAGGCAGGACCATCTCAACACAATTAACTCCCAAATCCATTTAATAAATCCACAAATCACGTACAAAAGCAGCAGTAGGTCTCCCAGATATCCATGGAGGCAGACACAAAGCACAAAATCTAAACAGAGTTCTGGGAGTTTGGTAAAGGAAGTTTATGCCAAACACTATCTACTTGCTAATGAAATTTGTGASTAGCTCAAAACTTGATCACACCATTGTTTGAGGATGTTTGGCTTGTCCAGGCAACAATGTTCCCAGTTTTCTCTAATTGTTGCCGCCTCGAATCAGAGAGTCATGGAATGGTTGAGTTTGAAAGGGTCAGTGTCCAGAGGGAGCCTCCTGTGTTCCAGTTTGTGCCCATTGCATCTGATCCTGTCGCTAGGCACTACGGCAAAGAGCTTGGCTCCATCTCCTTTTCACTCTCCCTTCCCGTTTTTTTGGGCATTGATAAGATTCCCCTTCACCTTTCCTTCTCCAGGCTGCCCAGTCCCAACTCTGGGACAGATGCTCCAGACCTTTGTTTCTCTTTATGGCCCTTTGCTGGATTCTCTCTGTTATGTTCACATGTCCCTTGTACTCCTTGAGGAGCCCCAAACTGGAAATAGAAGCTCAGGTGTGACCTGAAAGTGCTGAGCAGAGGTGAAGATCACCCTCCTCACCTGGCACCATCATCTAATGCAGCTGAGGATTCCTTTTGCTGCCTTTGCAGCAAGGTCCTGCTGCTGGYCCCTGCTCATCTTGGTGTCCACCAGCACCTTCAGGGCATTTTACACAAAGAACTTTCCAGGCAGCTTCTTCCTAAGTTGTAGGACAAGGTTTTCCTGAAAGGGCCAACATTACCAATGAGAGACTCCTATTATAGAGTTACAGAATAGCTTGGGTTGGAAGAGACCACAAAGATCATTTAATTCCAACCCCTGCCATGGGCAGAAACATCTTCCACCATCCCAGGGTGCTCCAAATCCTGTCCAACCTGGTCTTGAACACTTTCAGGGATGGGACAGCCACAACTTCTTTGAGTAAGCTGTGCCAGGGGTTCACCACCCTCACTGTAAAGAATTTTTTCCTAAAATCTAATCTAACCCTACCCTCTGTCAGTTTAAAACCACTGCCTCTTGTCGTATCACTACATGCCTTTGTCAAAAGTCTCTCTCCAGCCTTGGAAGCCACTTGAAAGCCATTCTACAATTGCTCTGAAATTTCTCTTCTTCATCCCATAAAGCCAACACATATTCATGATTGGTGAATCTCCAGCAGTGTATGTGTAATGTTGATCTACCATTCTAGGAACATGCAGTTTTGTCATTTTGTAAGACAAAATTCATTTTCTAAGAGCTCCACATCTTCCTGCACTCATAGTGGGAAATAGCATTGCAATTGATATTATTCCTTCAAGGGCCCCATCAGTATTACACAAACTTTGATTAATTTTATACTCTCAATTTTTCGTCACAAGTTTCAAGAGTTGTTTTGTGTGCACGAACTCTCCCCATAAACCACATGAAACTCATAAAAATAGGTTTGTAATTCAAGTATTGCAGTGTCTACTCAAAAACACATTGGTTCCAGTTTTAAGTACAGCTGCATTAGCACACAGGAGCCAGAAAGTCTCACTGCTGGACAAGGTACTCAGTCATTTGATGAAGACTATWAAACTATTTAGCCATTACTGATAATATAATTTACCTTGCTATTATGGTCATTATTATCAGTATTTATGCTGCTCCTGGAAGGTTGAATCAGACAATGCATTCACTAACCTGAACTTTACCTGAAAACACAACAATTCCCTCCAGTACGCTCGGCAAGCCTCCTGCAGTGGATCAGAGTGGCCTTTCTCAGTTCAGAGAACCATTCCTGACCTGGCACAACTATTCCTGCCTAGAAAAGCTCATAACTGTGGCTGAGTGGTAGCAAGGACCAAGGACAATTGGCCATTCCCCACATGGATGTGGAAAATCCAATGCCAGTTGAGCCTTGACATTGTTTTCTGGAATGCATGTCATAGACATTAATTGTGGGGTGGTGTATGTTCTAATGGTTTTTGTTAAAAATTAGATTTTAGTTGTAAATTGAGTTGAGAAAGGAGATTTTGTTTTTATAGAATTATGGGGACGCTTAGTATAAAAGGTTTGATATTTGTGGTATGGTTATTAGGTTTGATAATATGAATTATGTGTTTGTTTTGTTGMTTGTAGTTTATTTTATTATTTTTTGGAAGATTTTGTGAAATAGTAGTTAAGGGTTAGTTATGTGGTTATTTGGCTAGTGAAATAATAGTAATATTTGTAATAGTAATAATTACAATTAAATAAAAAACCCCACCATTCAAGAAAAACTAAAACCTATTAAAAACAAACAAACAAACAAACAAACCCTAACTTTACCCATTCTATACATTAGATGAAAATAAAAACTAATTATTAATTTTTTTCTTCTAAAATACAAAACTTCTTTACAATAAACAACTTTACATAAAAAACCACCAAAACAAAATCCATATATTAATCACCAAGAGGAGAACTCTGCTCTTCCCAAACCAACAGAACAAGACAAAATAAATCTATTTATATTACTGCCCTCACTGCCATGTGATGGTGGCAGACACGGGGCTGTGATTTTCCTCAGGAGAGACAACCTCAATAAAAAGGCTTGAAAAGTAAAGAGGCTTGAAAAGTAAAAAGGCTGCCCTGATATCCTTTATTTTACCTTTTTTTTTTTGCCTCTTAAACAAAGTCCAGATGCTTTTTGAAAGCTGGGAGCTCTGAGCAGGACCCAGCTGAATTCACCTGAGCTGGTGCAGGGCACTCTTTTGCAAAGTGGATGATCACAGCCATCCCATTGTGGGTGGCCCCTCGAAAGCTCCAGGGATACTTCAAAGAAAACACACTAAGCGAGGAATTTGCATTTTAAATATGACACTTCCATGAATGACTAATAAGGGATTTGTGAGGCTGGCCACCAAGAATTAAAAGAATAAAACCCCCTTCACTGGTGCTACAGTTAATTCTTCAGGCCTGTTTTCCTGTGATATTAACTCACAGTTTCTTCCAGCAGAGGCTTTATGCAGCCAAAATGATTAAAGCAGCCCATCAGTTAAATAACAGGCTACTCTAGGGAAGGTGGAGTCCAGAACTTAATCTTATGACACTTGAAACCTGTCAAATTGGCAGCTGGGCTTTGATAGAAGGTCTCTAGTCAGTCTTAGAAATGGACTGSACATCTTAATGTTATGAAAATTAACATGAAACAGTTTTTCTAATATCCCTTTAAAATTGAAGTAACAGGAATTTTTTTTGGATTTTAACATTTTTGTTCTGCTTTCTCACTAGTTTTTCAACAGTTCTTGTGTAAGAGGTTAGGATACTCCTCAGGGGCAACTCAGCTGCACTTGCTCTGTG
>NW_026623329.1:1543972-1546001 GCF_030028575.1 Malurus melanocephalus | reverse complement strand
CTCTTCTCTTCTCTCCGAACCTCTCCGAACCTCTCCAAACCTCTCTCTTTTTCCCCTCCCCACAATTTTCCAAAGGACATTTACCCAGATCTGTGCAAAGCCATTAGAAAGGAGAACGAAGCTCCCAAAACCGTTTCATCCTCTGAGATAATATTAAAAGAGAGGCAGAACTGCTCAGCCTCTGGTTACAGCTACAATTTTGACTGCACAAAGGGGAGTTCCGAGAGCTCATTGAGGCTGAAAACCTAACTATGGACAAGTTCAAGATGATGAATCTGACTTTCTTCATTTGACTTCAATCTGCCTTTCCTTGGGAATCCTTGCAGCTGGCTTACATGGGGATTTTTTTCTTATTTTTTTTTTTGCATGAAATGAGATACAAGAAAGAAAATTTGATGTTAAATATCAACACCTTCCTCATGCAGGAGGTCACAATCAATATTTGACCCAAACAMAGCAGTGAAATTATTAGCAGAGGTTGGTGGTGGGGGAAATATGTTTACACCTAAAATCCCTTAGATGGTGAAAAATATACTGRAGTGGAAAATAATGGAACATTACTAAACCCAAACACAATTATCAGCATGAAGACAAACGACATGCTGTAACCCAACACAATCAATTCCCCAGCAGCCCCAATAGGTGGGACCAGCGTGCTTTAAATACACGCAGCAGAGCTCCTGGTATCTACCCAGAAATGAGCAGATCAAATTAATCCCCAAAGCACTTCTGCTGAAATCGTCAGATTTGTGCCACAGATATTTTCCCTCCATTTATCTAAACATATCCTTTGAAAAGAGTGCGGTGCAAATAAAATCTCTTTGAGCTCAAATGGTGAGAGCTTGGGAGCAGCTGACACAATTGTGCTTCTCTAACAGCCTCCAGCAAGTGACTTAATCTCTTTACATCTCAGTTTTGCCGCTTTTAAAACAAGAATATTGAAAGTTCTGCCCCTCAGAGGGGTGCTCAGAGTGTAAGCTGAGACCTGCTGGATGAAAGGCATGCAGGGCTTTTATTTATTTCTGTATTACAACATCTTCAGTTCAGCACTCAGGTTTACAGTCCATTATCAAAGGAATGTGTGGCAGACAACACTGCTCAGCACTAAATGCTTCAGTTTCTATTCATTCTAGCAAAAACAGTGCGTGGCTTTTCCTCGAGTTCCAGAACTGACAACCTGGGGTTCACTCAATGCCAGCCCTCGCAATACCCTTTTACAAATCCATTCTTAATTTATTATTTTTCACACTTGGCTACGTGCAATCCTGCTGCCTCTTGCTCGAGAATCAAACCCTTGGCCTCAGCCTTTGCAAAGCCTGATAGTGCATTTCTCATTATGTCCACAGTAATTTCAATTATTTTCCTTTGTCTAAGACTTCCGTTCCRCTTTGGTGCCTGTAGACATTTTAAGTAACTACCTTTTTTATTAGCTGACTCAACACATGACAGATTATTCTGTCCAGCTCTTCTCCTTAGGTCCTTTTATCAGCCAAAGTCCTTATACGACCTCTCTTAATGTCCCTGTGTTATCTGTGAGGAAGTGAATTTGACATAAAAACACAACTTTGGGTCAGAGATTTATACCCATTTTTAGAAGAAGGACTGACCCAAACGACCCAAATAACATGTAATTGAAACAATTGGACCAAACACCATTGTACAAATCTGGGACAGCGAAATTAACACAAAAATGGGCTGTTTTCCCATGGAAAACAAGTCAAGATCAAGAACTAAGCTGGGATTGCCACTTCTCCACCCAGATCCTCATCAATCATCAAATCAGTACTTCAGTACAAAGAATGAAAAGAAAATGTAGGTTTTGGTATTCTGGAACAGAATTGCTCAATTTTTTTTTTGTTTTGTTTTGTTTTGTTTTCTTCTTTAGAAAGGTTAAGTCCCTCAGCTGGAGTTATTTTTCACTTTTGTCAGTGTCTGAGTCTCACACTGGTCCTCTACAACATCAGAGTGGTCACATATGGGAAATCTGTGCTACATGAGGGTTTCTCCATGGTAGAGCTGGCATTCTCAG
>NW_026623329.1:1527084-1543749 GCF_030028575.1 Malurus melanocephalus | reverse complement strand
TTCTCTATCCTATCCTTTGGCTGAACACAAACACACCTTTGAGAAACCACAAATCCACCTCTCCTTGCTGTCCCTCTGGAGATGACTCAAACACAAAAGTTTTAGGCACAATTTACCACAGGTATTCCAAAAGGCTTTCCAGCTGAAGCTAAAAAAATAATTAATTTTCTAAAACAATCACTTTTTGCAGTGAATTCTGTGCCACATCTTGGGTGGGGCTCTCATCCTCTTTGGCTGTGTAATTGTGTGGGTAATTCCAGAGACAGAAACACACCAAAAAAAAAAGTATAAAAATGTATAAAAAAATTAAAAAATTTATAAAAAATTATAAAAATGTCTTAGGACCACAAGAGAACCACACAGAAGCCAGAGAAAACTCAGAGTGAAGCAATAAGAGGGGCTAGTCTGCACTGTGGAATAGCAGGATATGCTAAAGTAGCAAAGATGTTTAATTCAGCCTTGAGGCCAGAGAAATGCTCTCAGTATTTTTAAATTAAGAAATTCMCCTGAGGACCCTGGAGGTCTTACCTGAGCTAGAACAAGGTCTGTGAATTGAAAACACATGAGGACTTGTGGTCTAGCATACTTTAGTCTGCTTTTTGCTTGCAKGGCAGGAAATTTTCCTGTCTGTACCACCAGCACACCGAGTTTTCAACTCGTCTTCTCCCCCAAGAAAAGCAACAGCAACATTCAGAAAAGTTTGTGTCTGGAGAAAAATCCTCATTAACACTCTGAAATATTGTGACATTTTCAAGAGATCTTCTTCCCTCTAGGATTCATTTCTCCAGGAATTTAAGTAAAAATTGGTTCCAAGGAGTGGCTCTTCAGTCAAAAGACAAAAGGACAAAATAACTCAAAAACTTTTTCCAAACCCTCAAACAATCCCCTTCAAAATCAAAGCCTTCCTTTCCCTCTGACATAACATCCTCACCTGAAAAACAGGCTCTTTGATGGAGTTGTTTCTGCTGTCTCTGGCTCTGGATACCATGAGTTAAAAAAGAAAAAAAAAATCTGAAACTAATATTAAGTTCAGAACAAGTCTTAGTAATCTCACTAAATGCTAATCGAGTTTTAATGCTGTTTTCATTAACTTTGTGCCCTTTCATATAAAGCTGGAGGGCTACTCAGTGATAAGAAAGTCCCACCAATAGAGTCATATGAATGGATGCTAAATGCAAATTCTGGAAGCACTGGGCAATGCTCACAGCAGGACTTTGAAAGGATAAAGACTTTATGGAGTGTCATATCAGGACTTGTTGAGGAGGCTGAATGTCAAGAGTAAAAGCAACAGCAGGAAAAAATGAAAGCAGGAAGGTCTCTGAAGTGAAGAGGGTTTTTTTATTTTTGTTGGAAACCACAATTAAAAAAATTAACTTTCTACTGCAAGTAGCTAAAAACCCAATAGGAAGCTCATCAAAAGGAGATTAAAAATAAAAATCAAAATCTGACAGAGAGCAAAACCCTGCCTTTCACTGGAAAGCCTACGACAGGCTGACAAAATATTTCTGGCAGGCCTACATTTTCCCAGCAAGTTTCAGCAAGGGATTTGGTCCTCTGAGCTTCAGCATCAAGCATAAAGCTTTGGGATTATTTTTTGGTGGGGGCTGGTTGTGAAGAACTTGTACTTAGGCTGGCAGAAGGAAGCACCTCATGAACAGGACAGTCTAACAAAACCAAAGTATTTCCCTACAGGGAACTGCAGAGGAGGCTCTGGGGAGACCTTAAAGCCCCTTCCAGTACTGAAAGAGGTTCCAGGAGAGTGGAGAAGGATCCTTTAYAAGGGCATAGAGGGACAGGACAAGAGGGAATGGCTTCACACTGCCAAAGAGCAGGGTTTGATTCAATATTAGGAATAAATTCTTTACTGTGAAGGTGGTGAGGCCCTGGAACTTCCATGGAAGTGTCCAAAGCCAGGCTGGATGGCACTTTGAGCAACCTGGGGTAGTAGAAGGTGTCCCTGCTCATGCTGGGAGGTTGGACAGAGATGATCTCAAAGGTCCCTTCAATTTCAGTTTCACRGTGGATGAGAGAAGAAAAATGGTGCAGTGCCCTGGAAGATGAAAATCTGCTTTCCTGGCTACTGAGCAGCTTTTCTCYGCTGTGTCTTTGTGCACCAAGATCTTACCAGAAAAAAAGGCATTCTGTGGACTCACAGTGGGATTTTCTGTTCCCATGGAAGTAAGCTCATTAACTTCCAGGGGGTTTAGGAAAAAAACAGCCCTCATGACCACTCATTATAAACAACACAAAAGAAAGAATGGCCACCTCTTTGACTTAGAAAAACATTTCAAAGAGAAAGCATTCAGTGCTTATTCACAGCAATGGAAAGTAATCTCAAAGCCCTWTGTTTTGTGTTAAACAAACGAAACAAACGAAACAAACAGTATCCAATCTGCACAATATTTCATAGTGAAACTAAACTGGTTTTAGCAAAGAAACTGATCATGCAATCAGAACGGCCTGGGTTGGAAGGGACCTTGTCCCCATCATGGGCAAGGGTGGCACTCACTGGATCAGGCTGCTCAGGACCCCATACAACCTGGCTTTGAACACTTTTAGGGAYGGGGCATCCACAGCTTCTCTGAAAAACCTGTGCCAGGGTTTTACCACCCTGTGAGTAAAGAATTTCTTCTGAAGGCCTCGTCTAAACTTGACTTCTGTCAGTTTAAAACCATTTTCCCTTGTTGTGTCACTGTCTGCCCACACAAAAAGGTGCCCCTTGCTCCTTTTTATCAGCCCCCTTAAGGTATTGGGAGGTGCTCTAAGATTTTCCCCGGGCCTTCTCCAGGCTGAACAACCCCAGCTCTCTCACCCTGACTGATGATTATATAAATAGAAAAATGCACATATACACACAGATTCATGCATGTAATACCTAATTCTGGTAGAACTTTGTTCTTCAACTCCAAGAAAATGGAAGGGAAAGATGGATGTGGGTTGATGTCTTGCACTGTCATTCATCTTTATAGCTGGAGCAATCTTTACTTTTGTCCCTGACTGTAATAATTTTTGTGATTTTTTTTCCACATGCCTAGTTCAGAATTTTTTTTTTTAGTGTTGCTGATTACTCCAGATCCCAGGTGCATGTGTGTGTGCATAGATGTCTCTGTGTGCTCTAGCAAAAAAAATGAATGCTGAGTTCACCTAAAAAAACCACCCACAGAAATTAGATTGAAAGTGCCACTTGAACACCAAAATGTCAGCAGGTTCTAAAATTAGGCTGATCCACAATTTTAGAAAAGGAATCCTAAGGTTTCCTTTTCCTCACCCACATTTGTCAACAGTTGTGTGAGACTCAAACTTTGCTTAATCCCTGTGAGAATGAAGGACAGAAATTACTCTGCCTTTGAGCACTGCTGAATGCTGTCACCTTGGCTCCTTTAACCCCACAAGAGTGAAGGAAAATTGTTCAGTGCTCCTCACAGTATTCCTTCTGGCTTTAGATTTAAATGAGAATTTAAACCCAGACCTGGCCTTAAACCTGAGTAAGGATTTGAACTGGGTTCCTGCTGTAAGCCAGGAGGTGTGAGACAGGCAGGAGAGGCCCCCATTTAATCTATTTTGTAGTTGCTTCACTGTTCCAAAAGTGTAAATGACTGCTGAGACAGACATTAAACAGGCACAGTCCCATGGCTTGATAGCAGAGATAGGAATGAGAGGCAGTGTACTCAAATTCAGGTCTTTCCATCAATAAATATTTCAGTATTCATTGAAAGTGGAAAAGATGTAAGGGAAAGAAATCGATTCCTCCCTCTCTCTCCCATGTCTGAGCTGATGTGAGTTCCCCTTACCAGACTGAGCATCATTCTGTCTCAGAGATAATTTGATTAGATTTAAAAAGTTGCTGTTTAGTTTCTCTTCAAATCAAGATCACGAATGCATTAGAGATGGAGAATGTTCCCTGGTGATCTGTTGGAAAATCTGAGCTGTGAAAAATCCACCTCTCTCTGGCAGATAACGAACCCAGATGTGCCATGGGTGAGGCACCCTCTGGCTCAGAGCAAAGGACAGGAGGAAACTCAGTTTTCCATGTAACAGCTCATTCCAAACAACYAAATAATAAATATTTAACTCAAACCCAGCCTAATTGGCTCTCCAATTCTTTCTGAAAAATTGGTCAGTTTAACTGTATGTCAAGCTACTCTGATACCCTTTGTTTCTATTAAAAAATAAACCATACCAGCCCTTTTGGACCCAGAAAAAGCCCTTTTGTACCCAGAAAAAGCAGATGTAAATTAATATATRCCCAGCTCAAGATTAACATCTGATACTGCCCAGAAAAACTGTTGATTAAAAGCCACCACTAAGTAGTTCACAGTAAATACAACGGCAAATTTTCCAGGACCAAAGAAGAAAATCAGAAAATATTGCTAGCAGTAGATGGCAGAGAAACACTAAAAAAAAAAAAAAAAAAAAAAGGAAAAAAAAAAAGCAGCAAAACTGGCTATTAAAATATATTTTGTGCTGATAAAATTAGCTGTAATGAACTATAAAATAAATAAGCCTTAATGAACTATAGCAGCCTCTTGCAATTATTTCTGTACTAATAAGCTTGGAGAATGTATTTGCTATATACTGGTCATTAACAAGATATTCTTTGAAATATGTAATTCAGTCAAGGAGAAGTTGCTACAAATTAAAGGGATTCCAGGAAATTTTTGTGCCTATCACCCCACAGAAATATTAGAGTGCCAAAAGAGAAGATTTTCTAGGCCAATGAATACCCAAATTTGTTCATACAAGCTGAAATGGAGGTTTTATAGCTCCTCTCTTGCATTACATTTCTTCTCTATTGTCTTTTCAATACTGCACTCTGGAAAAAACGAAAATAAACATTGGTCATTGGGATCTGCCTTGTAAGAACATTTAATTGGAGTCCTTAATTGCATGTTATAAACATAATACAAATGGCAGTTGTAAAACTGAGAGATATTTTGCTCCAAATAATCAACAAGAATGCCTCTTCTTAGAGGAAACTCTTACAAGGCAGAGTACTGTACATACCAAAAAGAAACAAAACAAAACAAAACAAAACAAAACAAAACCAAAAAAAAACCCCAAAAAAACAGTCCTTGCAGGAATTGAAACAGAGGATTTTTGGCAGAAGAAATAAAATCTTTTTCATTGGGTATGACTCTATGAAAAAGCAGATGCCTTGAAATTATTCCACAGATGATACAGCACCTTTTTTTATTTTTATTTTTTAATATCTGAAGACCAGGCAGACAATGAAAAGGCATCAAATGATTGCTGTTTAATGAGTTCCTGCTCATCAGCGGAGAGGCAGCAATGGCTGGGATGTTATTCTTAGCAAGTTTTGCCGACATGACATCAAGACTAATGCATTTTGCTCTGCACTCTCAGCAGGCTGTGCCTGGACAGCCACAGCAGCTCAGCTAACGAGAGGTAATTCAATCAGCAGCGCTAATGTGCAAATTGAGGGCATCTTCCTCCACTCCACCTTGCTCATCGTTTCAGCACAAGGAGCTTYGCCCACCTCCTGAGCTGGGAAGAGGAGATCCATTTGAGGGGTAAAGTTGTAAATGTGGTGGGKTTTTGTACAAGCCCTACAAAGGGGGTGATTTCTGGTGGCCTCCTTGTGAGAGAAATGAAAAGGTTTATGGATATACAGCAAAGTTGTGCAATGCTGTGATGTAAAAATCCCATTTCAGTGTCAAAATATGGCTGTTCATCGAAAATTAATAATCTGTCAAAGCTCAAGCAACTTTCATCCCAAACTCAAAATCAAAAACGCCATTTCTCCAGCGTGTTTTAGCAAAGACTCCTGACTACTAAAGTAAAAAATCTCCTTTTCCAGATACATCTAAAGAGCCTATTTTGAGAGCAGAAGCACATTCTGTAAATGAGTGATTGTTGTGAAGCAGATTCCAACTCCTTTTAAAGCCTAATGAAACTACAAGGGATATTTCAGAAAATTCACCGAGTAGGATGGAATTATAATTCTCTTTTTAAAGCTGGTTTGAGAAAATGTCATTGGAGAGATGTTTGCAATTAGGAGGTTATTATTTACATATTGAGCAGCCTATATGTTAKCAAAGATATATTACCAAAATGTGGACATTTCTAATTTGACCAAGGAGGTGGACAGATAATAAAGGCATGGTTACCACTGCATTAGAAAGAATTCATCAAAATGGGGGTTTTAGAATTTTTATATTATTTTCATATTTTTAGAATYCTTAAAATTTTTTTCTCATGAAAGGAGGCCGCAGACACAGTCTTGAGAAGCCCTCTACCCTTTGCCTGTATCACTCTCAGTTTTAAAGGATAAATTCCAGATAATTGTGGCTGCTTGGAAAGAGTCACGTGGTTGCAAAGGAGAATTTAACAACCTGCAGCACATGGGATGAGGCCATGGCCTAAAAMAAAGTCGACCACCACCAGGATTTCAGAGGAAATGGCTGGAAAAGCACAACAACTCAAAGAGACAKTCAATCCCTTGCAATGATTTTTCTCTGACACTGAAATGCTTTCAACCTGTTGAACATCCCCAAGACAGTGCTCGAATTTTGGCACTGGAGAAACAGAACAATCTTCCCATCCACATCACAACCCCAAACACAGTGTCCCCTCAAACATCTCTCTTCATGAAGAGATAACCACAGATTTACTGCCTTTCTAAGAGTTTGTCCTGATGGGACACGAGATTTTCCAGCTACATTGACAAAATATTTATTCTTGAACATGCTTTTACCATATGATTGGTAAAATCATATTCAAGTGATTTTCAAGTTTCCTTCCAGAGAACACTGATCTAAAATTACTTTGCTTTGACACCACCACCAAAGACAGGTCATGTTCCCCTTTCAAGCAGCTTGGATAACAACGAGAATCAGACCCTGTCACATACGGAATGGCTCTGATGAACTTTGGGCTGCCCTATTCCCAAGAAAACCTCTGAGAATATGGGGTGGGTTGGCCTTTACTGTAAAAAAAAAAAAAAACATTTGGACAAGGTAAAGGCAGTTTAAAAGGGAAAAGTAAAGGCTACACGTGGAAGCAAAGGAAAAACAAGAGATTTATTCTCTACTTCCCATCCACAAGAGTGTCCAGCCATTGAGATGACTGGAATGATGATGGTTTGGGGGTTTTGCTGTATCAATGCAGGTAAGGAAAGAACTGGCCACCCCTGTTCTCCCAAATACCAAACACTGCACAGAGTGGCAGGAACCTCACCCACATCCCATCATCCAGGATGAGAGGAATTGCTCCCCACAGAGGAATTCACTGTTTTAGCTTTTCAAAAAAGGACACACATCCCTTCTCGAAATGACTCCACTGCAAGTCCACTCCACATTCCAGTGGCACCAGGATGAGCAATGACTCCTTCGTGCTGATATTTGCTCTTGTCCCTCGCAACACCAAAATCTCTCTGTATTTTGGGGCTATGTGACAGATAATTCAAGCATTCAAGATRATTCAACCAACTGAAAATATCAGCTGATAGTGGCAGAGTGACGTGAGAGCACTTTCTGACTCTGTGTTGCTCTTCCAAAGAGTTTAATCCTCCCTTCTCCTGGGGCTACTGATTTATGCCTCAGAGAACCCTCCTGAGCCATTAATCAGTGCAACTGCTCCCAGAGCTGAGCACCAACTGCTCCCTCTCTCAGACAGCACAGCTCCTGAGGAGCTGAGACTATCCATGGGGGAGACGATACTTGGCATTGGCTCATTCAAATATTTTAGATTTACTATTATAACAAAGAGTAAATTGAAACTGAAATTTTCAGTTTCAAATTGAAACTGAAATTTTAACCATCTAAAGTTTCAAATTGAAACTGAAATTTTAACCATCTAAAGTCACGCTTGGGCTGTTGTCCAAAATTCTAGCTGAAACATTGGCTTTTCACATGTTATTTCCTTTAGCATCTGTGAATGGGACAGCAAGTGAGAGAAAAACTATTGGTCTGAGTCAGTGCATCCATTTTTGTGCTGTTCCACAGTTCAAACTGAATGTGCTGAAGATCAGACTCTTCTGGCAGCTCCTTGGAGGTGTGTCAGGATGGTTAAAGTTTAAAGGAGTTACAAAGCATAAATAATTARTGTCTTCAGARCGCTTTGGGAAKTTCAGATGAGGTTCATCTGAAGGGYCARCATCATGCACAGACATTCGGGGGAGTATCCCATTTTCCACCTGATGGCAAGGAAACCTGAGATGGGACGAAGAAAGCTGCTGACTGTTCCAAAGCCTTGCTGCCTTTGGAACCAAATCAATGAATTTGAGTTAATTGAGCTGCAGGAACTGTCTGCCCATCGACTCCTAAGCTAAGACGAAGGTAATGTAATACATCTGCCCTTCACTCTCTCACAGATTTAATGACCTAACATTATGTGATACATAAAAAGGTCAAAGACCATGAAAATGGGCAACAATCATAATCTGAAATACATTAAAACACAGTAACCTGATTGTATGATGTCCCATCAAAACATTAATCCGTTTGAAGGTTTGTCTCAATAGTGGAAACTCAGAGAAATTCTTAGAAATTAATCTGCCTATTTCCTGGCACTTCTGCCTTTCTTGCCCTATTATTTTGAAGGATTTTTTTGCATAAAGCAGACTCTCATCTCTTAAAATTTCTTTTTCTGCTAGTAATCATTTCTCTCTTCTGCACATTTGTGGCACAGTTCTTATCATGCTGTCAGGGAAATAATTTAGCTGAGAGAAGTGGAAATGTGGCCACTGGAATCAGGAAAGTCTTAAAGAATACAAATGTTAGCCTAATTTAAGAAATTGGGCCAAATCATAAACCCAGCCCATTATATATTATTCAGTGAAAATTCAGATCTCATTTTTGACTCACTTAAATTTGAAGTTACTGCAGAATTAGGATGCACCTCAGTCTTGTTGCCAGAGCAAAAACAGAGCAAGGATGCCAGGATTCAAGCAATTAATTATAGACTAAAAGACAAGGATTGAAATGACAAGAATTGACACCTGACTCTAAATGTAGGAAACTTTTCAAAATAATAGGATACAGGGGGAAAAAAATATTACAGAGCTATTGATTCSTGATTCAATAGCTTCAGAGCAAACATGGCAGCAATGCCACAGCCAGGGCGGAGGKGTGAATTATTTTAGGATTTCAATGACAGCTGCCAAAAATATTATGACCCTTACAGAGCTTCAAAGATTGAAACAAGCTTGAAAACTCAGCTGCTCTCTTATTAAGCCACATGCAGATGTGTGGTGAAAACAGAGACATCAAATAGAGCCCTCTGACAACAAATTAAAAGGTGAAGCAACACCAGGAAAMAAACCTGTCTGTGCTTTGCCCTTTTTTACAACGTTGCTTAGGTTAAATTATTTCTCTGTTCAACACTGAGTAGGAGCTGCTGTGCTTTGGCATCCTGACATTGCCAGGCAGAGATGAACCAGGCAAATGTCAGAATTTTTGTTGTGTGTGTCAGAGGAGGGTGCCCAGGCTTGACTCCTGCTTGGAAGGGACAACAGACCCATAAATGCCAAGTGCCACAAAGCCACTTGTATATTGTCCCCTCTGTGCCACCCTGGCCCTCACGACCTCAACACACAGGGGCTGTGACTGAATTTGTTGGTGGCAGCAGGAACAGCACACCAGGACAGTGCAGTGCACGAGATATTAAAAGAATCCAACCAAATTTAAAAAAAAATAAGGTCTGAAAGAAAGGAAGAAAAAAATCACCAAGGATGGGCTGTGWWWAATCAGCTGTCTGAACCTCATCCTYRTTGATCAGGTTACATAAAAMACTTAACCACAKAAAAGAAATCATAAAAGAATTATGCAGGGAAAGCTATAACTGTGAGGGAATGGATAAATAATCCAGACTAAAACAGTATTTTCTATTTTTCTATGATAACTAATACAATTTAAATTCAGAACAATACTGTTGCATATTCAGTAAACACAAAATTGGAGTCTGATTATTACTTTTTCATATGGACTACAGCCYAGTTGAGGAGATGCTGTTCAAGATGTTGAGATATTAGAAAAAAAATCTTCCTTGTGAGGGTGATGAGGCCCTGGTACAGGTTTCCCAGAGAAGCTGTGGCTGCCCCATCCCTGGAAGTGTCCAAGGCTAAGTTGGAAAGGGCTTGGAGCAACCTGGGATAGTGGGAGGTGTCCCTGCCCATGGCAGGGGGTTTGGGACAAGATGATCTTTAAGGTCCCACCTAAACACAGACTATTCTATGATTCTGTGGATTTCACATCTGTACATTCAAGATKACATGGCAACTCTAATCAGAATGCTACTCCTTGCTCAGGTTATTTAATATTTTAGAAGTTTATGATGGTTCAAAATCCAAATGGTCAAATTATCAAAAAAGGAATGAATCAATGGCTATTAACGATTTAATAACTTGTCCACTGTATCAGGAAGGTTTTGAGCTTCAGGTTSCTGAAGGCTGGGAGAACCTGATGAATCACAGCCCACGGGATTTAAGGAATCTACATGGCAAAGTCCTTGTGCTCAGTCCAGTGACCTTTGCCTGACAGAAATGTGTCTTGGAAATGGGGAAGGCACCCTCTGCTGCAAAGACTCCCTCCAAGAAAATGTTTCAGTCAAGTGATCATTCATTCTGTCTTTCTTTGGCTAATGGGATAGAGATGATAAAAATCTCATTGGAAACCATATTTTCCAGCTGTTACACACAYGCAGCATGTTTCTCAAAGTTCGTCACCTCTATTTTCCTACAAATAAAGCTTAAAACTTCAGRTTCCAACAGTCTTGATTGTCACTTTGGGTGAGTGTGCACTCATGCAAATGAGTCAAAAGAAGGGCACAGAAGGTTGTCTAGGCTGAAATATTGACATTATAAAAGCTGTTTTTAACAAAAAGGCTGCTTTCAGACTGCTCCTGCAATACTTTCCTCTTAAATGGCCACTGATGTTGATGGAACAGCAAAAAGAGCAGCTGCAGTGTTGCTCCAAAATGTGCACAATGTGACCCAAAAGCTCCTGGGCTATTTTCCTAAGGTGTCAGCAAACAAATGTACAGACAGAAGTCCTCAGGAGCTTCTCCCCATTCACTGTAGACACTTTTCTCTCTCTCTGCCAGAMAAAAGTGCCCAAGGGAGCAGTGACACACTTATGGCAGAGCCTTTGACAGGGCTGGGAGCTCTCCTGAACAGCTGCTCTCGCTGCACGCACCTAGCCAGCAGCCAGTGATGGCACAACTGCTTGGGAAACACAGGAAAAACTACTTTTTCCTCTTCAAGATTCACCAAGTGATCTTCCCTGTGGAAGGAATGGGCTTGTCTGTCCAAGTTGTGTGTGATTTGTGGTATGGGGAAAAAAGTTCTTCTTTTGAGAAGAACTGTTGATTCAGCATCATTATTGCAAAAGCAGAAACATCAACCAATTAAATAATTTTTGAAAAAAAAAGAACACTTTATATGCTAATRATCAAAACAATAAATAGTGATCAGAGATATTAACGGCATCATTTCTTTAATTCCCTGAATAGTGACCTTCATATTTCTCACCACCACTCATGAAAGCTAAAGAAGCTTAACTTTAACATCCTGCAAATGGGATTTAAACCACCAGAATGGAGTGGCTGATGCTTTTTCTTTYGGCTCCTTACTACTGCATGGAGCAAACACTTTGAGGAGATGTTAAATGGAAGTTCTTGTCAATCGTTAAAAGACTTGAGATTTTACTCAGGGATATGTCCTGTGCCAACCAGAGTATTTAGCAATTAGTTCCCTCACTTGCTTTCCTCTCTTTATTTTCTCTGAAGTCATGAGGAGCTGTTACACATTAAACTCCAGCTGTTCCCTATTTCCCTAAAGTGTGTAAGAGAGCTTTATATGAACCAGTTTCTTGAGGTACTCTTTAAATCCACTGATACTTCAAAATCCACGTAKTTCTTTAAAATCCATTTTCAGTAAWATTCAGAATAGAATTGCATTTATCACTATGGACACAGAAACCCTGAAAACATCCTGGTTCATATATCTTCAAAGTATAAAYGTGAAATCTTGGGCTAACATCAATTAGGAACCATTTCTAGAGATCAGAAATCGTTCTTGTTCCAATGTAACTCAAAGCAGGTCCTGCCTCAATTTCTACTGCTGRAGAGTAGCTCTTGTTTTAGAAGCTTAATAATTAGTTTCACAACTGATGATGAAAAGTAGAGCATTATATTTTTTCCTGGGGCTTTCATCAGTATCYCTAGGTTCACTTCACTCAAGACATGGATCTCTTAACAGGAGATTAATTTTAGTTTTCCAGTGGAGTTATATTGTAACAATATTTTGTTCTCTGACTTTCCCCACTTAAGGGATTTAGATTAAAATGTGTCTAGATGTAGTCAACTGATGATAAGATTTGTAATTTCTAGCAGATAGGAATACTTAACTACATTAAAAGAAATTGCATTTTATTATMGATTATCATGATGGAACACGTTTCCAAACCAATGCAGAGTAAAACCAGAGTAATGCAATTAAAATTATTTTAGTTGCTCTAGATTTAAATTATCAGGACAGATTACTGTTAGCACCCATAAGCAGTGTCTCTTATGTAAAAGAGGGATAAAAATAGATATAGAAATGATAGATATATAGATATCAAGATAGATAGACAGACAGAAGTTCTGTAAGAACATCAATATTCAGTCAATTAAAGGTTCATTTCACTGACACCATTCTCACTTTAGAGCTGGCCAAACAACTAAGTAAACATTCAAGTGCAGAAAAAATATTTCTATTTCTCCTAGAAATGATGCAGGGCTTGTGATCATCCTCATCCAAACTATGAGACGGATCTTGACATCCTTCAATGGATTATTTTTCTTTCTTTGATTTGTGCAATTCCCTCTTGTACCTAAATTTTGATGATCATAATGTCATGGCAGAAGTTCTAAAGCTTGAAAAGTGTCAAGAATTATCTTTCTATGATGGTTTTGAACCAACCCCTTTTATTTTCCAGTGGAAAGAAGGCACTTTAGAGGCCTCATCTTCAGGTGGAAGAAGAGCATTTTCAGGTAGCATGGAACTCTTGTTAAACAAAAGAATTAACAAAACCTCTCAATCCTTTGTGCTTTCCCTGGGATAGTTTCACAGGAGAGTTGCTGTCTGCAGGAAAAGTCCCATTGCTGCTTTTGGGTCCTGGCTTTTCCAGTTGGACCCCCTGTCCTGACAGCAGGAACACAGCCACCTTTTGGGCGGTAGAAAATCTGTAAATCTGACATTCTGTCCTTGAATAGTGACCTGGCAGCCTTCTAAAGAAGGAAAAACATGGAGATGCTTTGCATCAGAAGGAGATTATCAGAAATAATTGATGAGTCATTCTCCCAGGGCAATGAGGGAAAAGAAAAGGAAATTGAAAGGGATTTTTTGTGTCTTATATTTTACATTTAAAACACATTTTGTTTTGCAAAGTAAACATACTACAGGTGATACTTCACTAATAGGATGAAATTGCTTTGATAGCTCACCTATATTCCTAAAGTCACTGCCAAATTCTACTAGAGACAAGTATTCCTTCTAAGTGTAGATGCAGAGCAAAGATCACCAAAAATCCATTTTTGTTTTTCATCCCTGCTGAAATCTCCARTTATTTGTCTTCCTCCTCCTSAGGGGGCTCTCTTGAACATCYCAGAAGGTGAAACTACTTTGGAACWCCTCTGAGCTGTTGAATCGGCCCTGACCCTGCTCCATCCTGGAGTCTTTAACATTCCTTCKGCAGCCCTAATTCCTAACCCTAATAATTAGGATCCATTAATTAGCATTTCTATGAGATTCATGTAAACTCAAACACCACWCAAACCGCAGAGGAAAGGGTCATACGATGTTTAGTTGGAATATCACCTTGGCTTAATTTTAAGGATCCATTGAGAATATTTCTGAGCTCCAATACCCTTTGAAGGAAAATATTTTACTAGGCCTTTAGTAGACCTGAATCTGCAGAACATACTTTTTTTCTCACCGTAATCAGCTTTTGGGCACTTAGAGATTCCTGAAATCTCCAGTTGTTTGTCATTTTCCTTCTCCTCAGGAGGGTCTCTGGAACATCTCAGAAGGTGAAAGCATTTTGGAACACCTCTGAACTGTTGGATTGCCCCTGATCCTGCTCCAGCCTGGGATTTTTAACACTCCTTCTGCACCTCTATGATAATATGATATGATTTGGTATGATAAAAGACCTGGTTCAAGGGTTTTACCTGTGCAAACCTCGGCCAGGTCAGCGCTTGACGGAGACGGCGATGATGATGACGATGAGCAGCAGGACGGCCAAAGCGATGGACAGAAGGCAGCACTTCATCTTCCTGGCTCGTAGCTGAGAGGGGAAAGACAAAGAAATAAATTCATGGAGATTAAATCCACAAAGAAATGTTGCTATTTTTCCACTGGAAGAACACTTTGGAACAAGTTGAAGCAAAATAGAGAATTTGTCTGATTTTTGGACTGAYTTATCCTTCTGGACAGTCCAGATTCCTCCTTTTCAGTGACCATGTCTCTCAATACAATCCCCTTTTCTACACTACTTTCTTCCTGCTTAAATCATTGTGTCACTTGATATTTCCAGGCTCTGCTTGGAGGGCTGGACTTGGATAAAGTCTCTCCATTTGGTTTTGATCTGAGGGCATCAGATCTGCCTTTGGCTGCCAGGAGAAATCCATCCCCTGTAMGAGAAAGAGATCTCTCTCCACTCTGCTGTGCAATAAAATAGAAACAAGCACTACCATGGGCTGTTCCCAGGGCAGGCAAATATGTTTCCAGTATTTAACCACACCAATCTCATTCACTTTCAGATTCCCTAAAAGGRATTCCACAGAGTTTTAATTTTGATGTATTTCTACCTCAACCCACTGGCCTTCCCAGTAACCTCCATGGACATAACAATATTTATTCTTATTTAAAATCTTTGCAGACAATTTGATTCATCTTCCTCCTTTTTAGATGGATTTAAAGAAGGGTGTTTGCATGATCCCAGAGTGTGAGTAGCCCTTTTATCCAATACACACACAAAAAAAAGCAACTTCAGTGAAATCCTTAACTTGGACAGTTTCCTTGAGACCAGATCAACCAGTCCTCCAGCCACCAGACTGGATAACATCATCCTGGTGTGACAAACCGGTTGTTTTATTCCAGAATCCATTACCTTCCTTATAAGTGAAACAACACTCTCACAGGAGAGATTATGGTAATATTACTGCTGTTATCCACCTTTCCTTCTTTTCTTCCCCTAAGGGCTGCAATCAGGGCTCCCAGTCTGCCCTGGATACTTCTCTAACTGGTTTATATCACTCTGCACTGCATTTTTAGTTCTGTTTTATAGATGTTTTGGTCTCTTTTACCCCAAAAGCCAGGAGACTCATCTCTTCCACTGATGCTCCAAATCCTGTCCTTCGTTCCCTCTCCATGCCCTAACAAGTTGGAGAAAYCCTTCCAGCAGGGAACAGTGATGCATGACCTGTCCTCTTTTCCAGAACCAACCAGCAATAAAACTGTTTTTTTTTTTTTTTTATCAAACATGGGTTTCCAGATTATTACTTTTTTTCACATTCAAATGTTACATTGTCCTGCCTCCCTAGCAGATAATCAGTGACTCATCTTGGCTGTCCATGAGCTTTTCAATCACTCAAACAGACATGTTTTCTTTAGTTTGGGAGAAAAAAAAAAGTTTCAAATATATCATTCCATGTGCATGTGTGAAGAAGGATCTTCTTGTCAGGCATCCTAGGAAGGATTGTGTGAGGGGATGCTGTTCCCCTCCCCAAACACCTGCTTTGGGGCACAGATTTGTTTATGTTTTTCCATCAGTTCACTGTGACTTTTGGGTAAGAATATAGGTAGAAAAAAGTTCACAGAAAATATTGTGCAGTTGAGAAAGCTCTGGCACAGGTTTCCCAGAGAAGCTGTGGCTGCCCCATTCCCTGGAAGTGTCCAAGGCCAGGCTGGACGGAGCTTGGAGCATCCTGGGATAGTGGGAGGTGTCCTTGCCCATGGCAGGGGGTGGAATAAGATGACCTTTAAGGTCCATTTTAACCTAAAACATTCTATGATTCTGTGATTCTCTTTAACTTTTTTTTTTTCATCCACAAAGGGATGTTTCTTCATAAGTGATCCTCACCTGACTTTAATTTCATGAGAGTAACTACAATACATCTTGAGAGCTCAGCCCATGAGACAGCAGACTTACTACTGCTTCCCCTTTAATTTTAACCTTCATTAATTCCAAATCAAACCAGGAAATCTCTGCTTCAGACTGCAGACTTTCAAAGGCACTTGGATGTCCTTGTCCCCTTCCAAAACGTCAGAGCCCGTGTTTGGTCAGCAGAGGATGCTAATGGGTCATTTACCTTCAAGCAGCATTCTCAAAATGCCCCAATMAGAGCTCCAAAGACTGCACAATTATAATTTCACACGGCTTTTCCATCATTCYCTTTGCAGAGAGATTTCCTTCTTTTTCTTTTTCTAGCATTACAAAGTCCCAGTTACTCTTATTTTGCTTTTTTWWMRKYYYYYCYYCCYWMCCYTTTTTTCTTGCTTTTAACCAACTGAACCATAAACAGATTAAGACTGATCAGAGAGATGCAGCCCAGCCTGAATTCTCAGATTTTCTTCACATTTTATCAGCTTGTCCTGGCTGGCATGTCAGGATAATGATTCCTGCTCTTTAAAATATCTCCTAGCAGACCTAGTATTACTGT
>NW_026623329.1:1513373-1526896 GCF_030028575.1 Malurus melanocephalus | reverse complement strand
TTATTATTATTTTATATTTTAATAGAGTTTTATCACTTAGTTAGAAAAATTCTGATATATGAGCAATATATAAAACCCTTCACTGCACAAGGGCACAYCCTGCTTCAGGAAGGGCCATGAAAGAATCYCTTCAATGAGACTCAGCAAGAAGGYTGGGCTTGATGACCTTGGAGGTKTTTCCCARCCTTAATATTCTATGATTTTGTGAYACTCATGAAGCTCACCAAGCCTGCCCTGTGGAGAGCCTGAATTTCTGTGAGCTCTTGAGACCCTTTCCCTGCCCTTATCAGAGGAGAAAAGTGCAAGCACAGAGGGTGTTGCACAAATTCTCTTCCCAGATAGGATTTCAAGACTCTGGCATGGGCACCCACACCTGAATATTACATAAATATACACTAATGAACAACATAATTAATAATAATACAGCAAACAAACTCTGGTTATTATCCCTAGTTTAGGTTAACAGAATCTGAGTGCCTGAGATTGCAAATGTATCTTAATGCCCCACAGCCATTCTTGAGGGAAATAGAGGGATAAAAATAAACACTTCCCTTTTAATGAGTCTTTCAAAGAGTTTTTTAATAATCCTGAGGTAACATCGCACACTGGAAGCGCAACAACATCAGACATTTAAGCACTGAGCAGCTAAGAAATTCCAGTCTGTGTTTTCCACGTATGCATACACAGGGAACAATTTTTCCCCTCCCTCTGAAGTAGTATTTCTGCCTTATTCAGTAAAGGAATCATTATTATGCTGTGTACATCATACACTTTTATACATTTTACTTATCTACCCAAGTTTTCTTAGGACATCTATCTAAAGTCATGTTCACACRAAACCACGCAAACTTTTCACTTAATGTAAAGATCCTGATTTTCTTATGGGGTTTCCATGGCAGCAGAATCATATAATTAACACTTTCCACCCCAAACATCAGTGCAATGATTGGGTTACATCTATTTTAAGTGGAGGAAGCAGAGACACATTCCATGGCTAAAAGTAYAGTTGAGCTCAAGAGAGTTCCAGTTTTGCAAAGGAATAAAAAAAGAAGAAAAAGCAAATGTGATCCATGATGCCATTCCTTGAATCAAAGTTAATCTACACTTACRTGGGAATGGAAAACCATTTCCAAACCTGTAACAGGATTTCTCACCAGGAAAAGTTCCTTACTGCCCTGAGACTGACACTATGAGGATTCTGCCACAATTTGAGGAATTTCAGAATAGCAGAACCACGGCCACAGAAAGGTTGAGGAAAATTTTGAAAAAAAAACAACCCCAAAACAACCCACAAAAAGCCAAACCACCTGTAACATGAAATGTTTATCCCAGCATAACTCTGCAGGGAGCTTCGCATTTTTGCATCATTTCCCCCTAACATCCGACTAACACACAACTGATTTCACTCGTCTTTTTCCAGCTCTTCCTCCCTTCAGCTGCTGAGGATTTCTATTCCCTGTCCTCCTGGACTTCCCTGGGAGCTGAAAGATCTGAAGCAACGTGACCACCTCTCAATTCCTACAACGACACCCAAGAATGCTCACAGGAGCATTTTTAAGACCATTTTGCCCACAATGTTCCACCTGCATTGGAGTTCAGTGTTTGCAGGCAAGACATTCCCAGGACCATTGGCACAGCAGATGGATCAACAGCTGAAGGACACTCCTGCTATAAACTGAATTTGAAGGCTTTTCCCCTCAACTTCAAAAAATATCCAGAAAACCTGGGAGAGTAACTGTTTTGTTGTTTTTTTCTTAGAGACCTGGAGGTTTTGCCAAACACTCCTGGAGGTCACAAAAATCTATCACTGCTTTCTCTTTTTTTTTTTTTTTTCCTGTTAAATTGCAAAACTCTGTCCACACACAGGTACTGCTGGAATTTAACAAAATCAAAAAAAAAACTTGTTCTTCCCAGGGAAATATTAGTTGGGAAACTCCACTTTGGAAAACACCAACTCCCTTTAACTATCTCTTCAAATGAGTACTTAAATAGAGATAGAGAATGCAACAAACACTCTCAGGCTGAATTTGAGAAAAGTTCAAAGCTACAAGATTATCTTCTGCTGGAAAATGTATGAGAAATAATTATAAGCCCACTATCTGATTTCATTTTAATTATCTCAGCTTATTCTAAACCTTGAATTCTATGCTGCAGCACTGCTCTGGTTTTATAGCTCTGTCCTAACCTGTTGTAAGTCCATTTCCCATAACACCTAGAATTTGTTGATTAAATTGGAGCTAACCTATTTTCATTGTACACGTTTTCCCAAGATGAAAAGAATGCAACATGGGACCAAAAAAAAAACCCAAAAACCTAATCCTGTAGCAAGACGTAATGGCTTTTTACAGTTAGTTTTGCTGGGCTCTGAGGGTTTTTTAGTAAAATGGGTAAAGATATATTTTAATCCTGACAGAGGCTCTTTAAACACACATGTGAAATAGGAGTGAAAAGCAGRGAAGGAATGAGCAAGGCTATTTAGGGACACGACTGAGAAGCATTTTATATTGACAAGCAAACTGGATGTGACTGAGCCTGGAAGAAACCTTCCCTTCATTGTTTCACAAAATTAAGCTGCAAGCCATATTTTACAGCCTAGAAGATATTTRTTTCTTGGGGGTGAAATGTTGAAAGATATTTTAATTGTGTCACAACAGATAGTTAAGTAATTAAAACCCATTAAAGCCCATTACGGCCCCAGGCCCAGAAAAGCAAGTTTCATCTTGGAAATTCCTAAGCAAACACATTTACAAGGAGGGAAAAAAAAAWGCTTTCTTGCTAAGGATTCAAAAACTATCTGAGGCCAAGCATAAATAATAGAAGAGGTGAAAGGAAACTGTTTKTCCTGTATTTATATTGAATGGAATAAAACAAAACAAAGCTGCATTGAGCTTCTCTGCCCTWTGTGGATTGGTTACACCATGGMCCGCAAGGCCAGAAAGATTGAGMTTTCTCAACTGCTTCCACAAAGGAGGTGAAAATCCCTAGAAACAGGAATTTTAGTTCAGGCAGGGATTTGTACAAAAGCAGCTGCTCTATTCTGGGAACATCAGAGCATATGACACCACTACAGAGCAGAGATATACCCTACAACTCTGTGGCTGTGGCATTTTTTAGGTCTTCTGCAGGACAAAACTGGAGAGGTTGCTTTCATTAGATTAATTTAGCTAATTAAACTAAACTAAACTCCACTCTCCCATCTAATTCCATCACTTCCAGTTGTCAGCCCTGGCACTGGGATGAGGATGATGATAGCAACCAAAGTGCTTTGCCCAAGAGGGTTCTCCCAAGACCCCAAGACCCCATCCCTCCCTCCTGCAGTGTCAAATTATAGAAACATTCAGACAAAAATGGGATTGCTAAGGTTGGAAAAGAGCTTTAAGATCACCAAGTCCAACATTAAAATCAACCCAGTAAGCACCACCATGTTCACTGTTAAACCATGTCTTCAAGTTCCACATTTAGAGGTTTTTTAACATTCCCAGGAGCTGTCACTCCACCACCACCCTGGGCAGCCTTTTCCAACACTTCCAAAGTTTAGGACAGGAGCCTAGGAACAAGCCTGGAAACACCCTGGGCTTTTCAGTTTGGTCCTATAGGCAAGAATGTGTCTCCTGGGGAAAAAGTCAATTTTTCCATTATAATTTCTTAGGTATTGTGGTAAGCAAGCAAAAAGCTACCCATGTACTCAATGCCAGAAGACCCAATAAAATAACCCATTTTACTTATAGAAATGCTTTGCATATTTTAGACATAATTTTTAAATAATGAGCATTTTCAAGCAGAGCCAGGATTGCAACTTCTGAAAGTACAGTTCCACTACTCGAGCAAAGAAACCATTGCAGGCTAATCTGCTCTGGAAATTTTTTTTCTGCAAACCCATTCAGGAGATAAAAAGCCAAAAATTATTAAATTTAGCACCACACAATAACAGCCTCCAGTTAGCAGGACAGGTCCTTTTAAGGGCCTCTGTTGGGCAATGAAAACCCACCTTGATTAATTTTCAAGTGCTGCTTCCTTTATTGTAAGATTAACAAATCTGTTTGACATAAAATGGTTYATTTTATATGCAAATCTCTGTAGAGAGTTTTCTGACATTAAAGAGGTTCACACAATTTTGTTCACCCTGACCTCAGAGGTCATTTGGAATTTCATGAAAGCATTTGTCTGTRCCCTTAATATGCATCTTGAAAGCTAATTTGGGGTCTGCTGGATTGAGAGCCCAGGTTCTTAATTATGTTTGGACGTGTTTATACAGAGTTGATCTTATGAATCTGGAACTGCTGTCATTCCAGTGTACAATTGCAGAAGCRCTGCTGAAGGCTGGGGTGTTCTCATGGGAGAGGAAAAGCAAATATTGGAGCAAAACAGCAGAAAATCAGACCTTGTAGTTGTGGTTACCTCCACGAATTGTGTAAACATGCAGAGGGGAAAAAATCCCTTTGCACTTGCAACAGTATTTCATTATTATATATTTTTTTTTTAATTTAATATTCCATTTGCATTGATAAAATCCCTTAGCTAAGCCATACACAATCATCTCTGATAAGAGAATAAACACTCCGTGTTTTTGCAGYGGAAGGGAAGAACGTGACCTTTAACGTGTGTACAAATTAGAATGCACTGACCAAATTTGGTGACCTTTATGGTATRGCTTCCTCACAGAGCAACAATGAATTTCCTATCAAATATCACTGCTTCTGCAGGCGGGCTAGGAAAGGCCAGGAATATTATTAAGCACTTACAGTGCTTTCAAATGAGAACAAAGTAGACAAGTTACATATGAATAAAATCCAGAAGATATGAGACCAACGGGGAAAGGCTGGCCCATAGCAACAAAGAAATAGATCACTTGGCTTTGATGTTTTTGGGGCTTCACTTCCACATGATTTGGACTGATTCCACACTTTCTTTATGATGCTGTGTCCCTGTATTTGCTGCTTTCCACTAATTCTGTGCAGTTTTCCCATTCCCCATAAGTATCTTCATTATTTTCTTCTGTTTAATTTTTTTCACATACATTTCTGCAAATGTTCAAGGCCAGGTTGGATGGGCCCTCAGCAACCTGGTCTTGTTGAAGGTGTCCCTGCTTATGGCAGTGGAGGGTGGACCTGGATGATCTCTGAGGTCCTTTCCAACCCAAACTATTCCATGTTTCTATGGGATATCCCAGGTGAAGCCAAGTGCCATCTACAGGTAYGATTCCTCAGCATATCCTATTGCAAAACTCTTATTTTCTGCCACTTATTTAGYCAGGGATAACCACCCAGGATTAGCTTCTCCGTGCCTGGAATCTGCCTCAAGYTATTCCTTTTAAATGCAAATATGCCAGCCAAATCAAAGAAGAAAAGATGATGGRAACACTTTCTCTAMTGCCTCCAYRCTTTGGGGAAAGATYCAGAATCATTAAGSGTTGGAAAAGACCTCCAAGACCATCAAGTCCAACCTTTGACTGAACAACATTTTGCAAAAAGACTAGAACTCTACAAAATATATTTCAAAGTGCTAGGTCTACTCATTTTTTKAACATTTCCAGGGATGGTGACTCCACCCCATCCCTGGGCAGCCCATCCCAAGCCTATCCACTCTTTTGGTGGTGAAATTTTCCMTGRTAYCCAACCTGAACCTYCSCTGGTRCAACTTGAGGACATTTTCCCCATTTTCCTTCGCTCTGTGTAAGGAGGAACAGGGAGAAAGGGAATTGGACCATTGATGAGGGTGCACATTTTAATGTCTCTGGGAAATYTGGGTCAGTTTAGGGAAGGTGTGACTTCTCTCAAACCTTCATTCAYGTACACTCTTGACTAGCTCCAAATCTGAGATAATTTTCACCATCTGCAACATCAGGATGAGGAAGGCAGCAAAATGTTTTCTGTGTTGGGTTGCCTAAAAGCTGACAGGGGCTGGTGTTAAGCCTGTACACACAGATTTAATTGCTGCATTTCCTACCTTCTGCATGCTTGAATTAGCAACCTTAATATTCCTCTAATACACTTGTTTTTCTAATGGCTGAGACATCATTTGCAATAACACATGATAATGGCTTACATTACCAGCATGCCTTTCAAGGTAGAAAACCTCCACTGTGATTTACAAATTCTTTATAAAGAGGATTATCTTTTTACCAGCTCTGGAATGAAGCCACCCACCTCTGGCAGCTGTTTGAGTTCTACACAGCAAACGCAGCCAGCAACTGAAAGCACCTGAAACACCAGAGACAGCATTTCCCAAACCAGAATTCAACCATTGTAGAAAAATAAACTCTTATATTTTTTTTCAGAAACCACCTTGAGATGCTTAAAAGTCCCACAGAGGCAGATTCAGAGAGRACTCAACTCCCCCAGCAATTCAAACACAGAAACATTGCAAGGGAGCGGAGCAGAGAGAGAATGATTTGACCACGTTAAAGCTGTGCAGTGCTCAGAGAAAATCTTCCTGCTGGGTTGTGTTTATCAGTTACATTATATTTTATGAATGGGACTACTTGGAAAGGTTGGAAATGACAGATTTTGGCTCATTGTGCTGCTGATCTCAGCGTTTGGAGCCCATCAGTTCATCCAGTCTTCACCCAACCTCACTTATCTGGTCTGTGCATCATCATTTTCAGGGCAGAAAGTTTTAATTCTTGAGCCAGCTCAACCKCTGTCCTCAAGACACTTGGGCCCTCACAGACTGGCTCCTTTTGCCAACAGCAGCCAGATCAAACTTTGCAGAACCTTTAAGGACCAGAGCCAAAAAAAGTATATAGTCTGGCTTAAGTCCAATGTATTCTGAGGAGACTCTGGTCCAAGYAAGTTAAGAATTTCTCCTCGCTATGCTGTGTATAGCTAGAGGCAACATTTTTTATTTGAAAATTCCAATAAAAATAAAATGCTTTCTAAAAGGGTGGAATATCAGCCATGACGGGTGTTGTGAATGTCCTCAAACAAATGCAAGTGTCAAATAAAGAAAACAAAGGTGCTTCTAGTGGGTAGTAGAAAAAGAATCATRGAATCATTTGGGTTGGGAAAGAACTCCAAGACCATCAAGTCCAAACATTACCCAGCACTGCCAAGGTCACACTGAGCCATGTCCCATTTACATGTGTTTTAAATCCTGCCAGGGCTGGACCCCACCACTTCCTGGGCAGCCTGTTCCAGTTTTTGACAACCCTTTYAGTGCAGGAATTTTTCAGAGTATCCAACCTAAACCTCCTCTAATGCAATTTGAGTCCATTTCTTCTTATCATATAAAAATGTTGTTCACACTGGGGCAGGAAGAAAAGTTTTCTTTCTGTTCTGGAATGAAAACTTGCCTTCAAATCTCACCAGTAATTAAGAAAAATTACCCTCAATGCAATGTTCAGGCACCAAAGAACAAACTGAAGGTCTAAGCTGGTCTGACTCTACCACCAGAAGGTGACTGTGTACATCARCATAAGACAGTGCAGTGACTGCTCCAGGAAAAAATCTCCTCCCAACCCCAGGAATCACAAGTAAAATTAAATTTTGGAAGGGGTTCCATGAWATAATGTGCCATTAATGCTCAGAATGTCCCTGTTAGGAGYTGATGATTCTCYRGAGCAAAAATGTCACWGAAAYMATAACARGMGATATTCTGTGCTKGTGTTTYMAYTAGATTAATTKATATAATYGGGWAAAATMWWTTTTYTTTKYYTTTTTTTKTTCTGTGTCCCTTGATTAAATTCAGAATATTATTTCCTACAAACTTTGCTCACCACTAACATCACTACCATCTTTACTACTACTAAAACAATCCCATCATTAATGTGTCAAGCAGTGGTTGACAGGCACAAACTGTTTCCTGATGTCATAGAACAGAGCTGAACTGCTGCACTGAACTTTAAATAGTCGTCTAAATACACTAAATAGTTTATTTTTTTCCCGATATTGAAATCCAAAGAGTACAGAAAATATTTGCAAGCACCCACCATGTCCCTGCTGCTCCTTGGCTCAGTGCAAGATACTTGGGAGCAAAGTGCTAAGGAACAGAGAGGAAATTACAAAATCATCCTTGTGAAAAGTGACAAACTGTGTCCAAGGAACTCAAGGAATGCCCATCTCACACTTTGCCTAATAGGGACAAAAAGCCTGTTTTTTACTGCTTCTTAACCCTGTGTGTACTTTCCCATATGTGAGTCTGCACCTGTTCAAAGCAGAACTCAGAGATAAAAGCTGAAAARCTTAAATAATTGCTAAATGACAAAAGGATATCTCCATTTTATTAATAACTTAAGTCTGTCACAAAAAAAAGAAGTGGATAAAGTCACCTCTAGTGCAGCACCAGTGAAAGAAAGCAGAAACAGAGCCTCCACATCATTTTATTGGGTGGCACAGAATTAAATTTGAACTTGGTTTTCTGTAGAAGCCATAGAGAATTGGTTAAGATGTCAAAATACCTGTTCTAAGCTTTTGTTTAAAGTCAAACAAGCTCTTCAAGGTTTGAAGAGCATTTTGACTCTCTATTGATTTTAATTTTCAGTTTTCTGGTGGATTAAATGCACAAATGCCAGGAGGTAGCCTGAGTTGATATGAACTTCTGACTCCAGGAGAAAGCACAAATACTGGAAAATCTTGTGAGACAGTATTCTGTTGATGTTTGCTGCTCAGTTTAACAGATGGAGATCCAGGGAAAGTCAAGGAGTAGAGTTCAGAACTTGTAAGAACGACATGTATACATTAAATATAAATACAAAAATAAAATCTTGAAATAGCAGGCAATGAGGAGGACTGTACAGGCAGATATAGCACCTATCCCTCCTTTTCTCATTAAATTGTTATGTGACCATTTATAAGTCATTTAATGTCTTTGTTCCTCATTTTCTGTGTTATAACATCAGGGATGCAACTTCATTAAATAAATAGAGCAAAAGCAGTGACAGTGATGGAATCATTATTTGCCAAGATCAACACACAAACAGGKTTTTTTTAAATATCCAGTTTCTATAGGGATGGGTTTTACTTTGATTTTGTTTTAGGTAAACTGTTTGAGCCACTTCTAATCTAAAATATTTAAATTCTCTGGGATTAAAGCAATTTTCTCTAATTACGTAGTCACACAATAGAGTTATGGATATGACACTGGAGTTCATATTACAGAGGAATAAAATGTTGTCCCTTCCTTCATCACTCAACCAACCATTTTAATCTCTTGGCATCATCCTTAAATACATCCTAAAGAAGACTTTGGTCAGAATTAGGCCAAGGTGGACAAGGAATATGAATGCTGAGAATGACCAGAGGTCAAAAACATTTCACTGTTCCTCAGTCCCTGGCAACGAGACAGCATTCAGAGCATTCTGAATTATTCACTACCATCAAAACTGAGAGTTTCCTGCATCTATGTCAAAACCATTGTGTAATTGCAAATTGCAATGGATCCTGAATAAAAGAGATGATTGTAACAAACAACAGAATATCATCATTGCTTCACAAATGGCCTTGGAGCCTGACCTTGCTGGTCAGAATCCCAGTCCCCATGTCCAGAGTCTTGTCAGCTCTGCCAGCACAAAGGGCTTCTTACGTGGAATGTGTAGGAATAACCTGACTGTGATAGACAACATAATAGAGCTCTGGGAATGTCACAAAGCACGGTGCCAACAGCCTGTCCTACAGAGCCTATCAGTCCCTCACAGCAATGGGAGGACAGGCTGGGAAAGAAAGAATTAAATTAAATTACTGGGCTGTAAGGATGGCAGTGAAAACAGTTTTCATGTTTGAGCTTTATCTCATCGCAAGGATGGAAAGGGGCAGGAAGCAATGAAATGTATTCACCACCATATCTTTGTGTTTATGGTTTCTGTCATGGCGCCAATTTTTATCCAGATTCACAAAATCTCATCTCATCTACTCCATGCAGTTATGCTGTGTAAGGAACAAACAATCTGTGAACATTTTCCTCCAATTAAGAAAAGAGCAGAAAGAAGGGATTCTCCAGAATGGTAGAACCCAGGGCATGCAGCCAAAAGGCAACGTGTCACTCAACCAAAACTAACTTTTAGCCAAGAAAAAAGACTTTTCAGCTGCACACCACCTAATGAAGTATTAATAGAGATGCACAGACAACAAATTACTAAACTGCCAATCAGATTAAGTTAAAAAGGGCTTTATGCAGTTCAGCTTGTTATGACAGTTTTCTTAAAAATATGGTGAGCAGTTCTCCTAAACTGCTGACAAGATGAGGACATTAATCACTTTTTAAGATAATCATCGACAAATTCTCCCAAAGTCCTGAAAAACTGAAGACTGATTTGAAGCTCTGAGAAAGTTTCTAAAGTAGTTCTGAGCATTTCCACCTAAACTGAAACCTCCATGGGAGATTATGCCCTGGTGCTATTTGGAGAATAACTCAAAGACAGACATCTCCAGGGAGGTCCCACTTATGGAATATTTTTGAGRTTGACATTGAATAAACCAGATATTTTTGAAGAGTCAGGAGAAGTGAAGGGAACCTCTGAACTTGTGAAGTGTCCCAGCTTTTTTTCTTACATGCAGCTGATCAAAGCTTTTAACTCTCCATCCCTTTTCTCCTGGCATCTATGACAAGAGCTTAAATAGCTGAGCTCCACATGGGGAGAAACCCATATAGATATCTGTATGGATGTGTGTATATTTTCCTCTTACTGCTTGTCAGAGCCTCTGTACTTAACATATTAATTTACCAAGTTTAACTTTTTAATACTAGCACTTTTAAGTCATTAGAGATCCCTTTTTCATTATAATCCTCTTATTTGGTAATCAGTCTGAGCCTGTCTGCATTTTTTAAGAATATTTTAAAGTTTCTGGTGCAGATCAAGGGAAGTTTTCTCTTGCTCTACTTCACAAACTCCAACTTGCTATTAGTAAGTGGTTCAGGGCAACACTTAGACTGCAGTTGGTTTTTTGCACATCCATCTCATCATTTGTAGAACATATTATCAAACAACTATTCAGGCTGGAAAAAAACCCTCAAAGATCATTGAGTCCAAAAATTATGAACGGAAATGTTACTTTTAAATGCATTATGGCTGTTGAAAGCTGACCAGAGGAGAGCTGGAGGAATGAAAATGGAAATGGCAAAGATGATGGAAATAGCTACTGTCATGTGCTTCAACTGGAAGAGTCACCAACAGACCCTTTTCCCTCATGAATCATTCCTAGAATTGATCTTAATGCATTTCTTGATGTTCTTATTTATTTGCCATGCAGGACAGTCTTTGCACAAGAGGTCTGAAAACGTGAACTAATCTCAAGGCACCAGGCAGATGCAACAGCACGAGCAACAAGACTCCAGCCACCTCTGACTCAAGTTTCTATTCCTAAAGACAAATTAATCCAACCCTCCCCATTACCACCCTTCCTGCTGCTCACTAGAGGTGCTTTAACAGGCAGAGAAATCATGAATGCATAACTAYCTCACATCCCAGTTTGAATTAATCAAAGAAATTCCTCATAATCCCTTCAGATCTCAGCTATGGGGCACAAAGAAACTCACTGAAGCAAAGGGCCTCAACAGACTCTGCAGATGAGTCAAATTTAAACCAAATTTAAAGAYAGAACTTCATTTATCCACTTGAAGCAAAAAACTGTAGACAACGAGCTGCTTGTGCTTCTCCCTCAAATCTAACGTTCACCAGGGGAGGGGAAAAAATAAGAAAATCGGTCGGTGATAGGGCAGTCCCACATCAACTAATCTCTGCAGCCAATTAATTAAACAATTATATTAGCCAAGCCTTAGCTTCTGACATGGCACAGCTGACATTAATTGGGCCACAATCAAGATAGTAATTCAGGTTAATTGGATTTCCACTGTCAGCAGCTATCAGCTTGTTTCAATATGCTGCTGTCATTTAAGAATAATTAATCACGGATGACTTTATTGGATGGCACTGGTTGACAGCTGACGGTGTGGTGATGCTTGAAAAAATTGGTGATTGCTGTAGGCCCGGGGAAGGGGAAATCTGGATTCCTTTAGGGAGATTTTTGTGTTGCCACTGCTTGTTGAGACCCAAATTTTGCTGCATGGAGCATTGAGCTGGTGAGATTTGCTGAGTCCTGTGCACAGGCAGGGTGAAAAAGAGTGGGCTGGAGAAAAAAAAACAGCCCTTCCCATTGAAATAGAGCAGCAGAAGGTCAGAGGGATGTTCATGTTCCACCACARCCTTCAGGCACTCAGTTATTGTTTGCTCCTTGCTACAGCAGCACAGGATTCAATAAAACTCAAAAAATTCACGTGCAGAGAGAGCAGAAATGCCAACCTTCATCTGTTGTTGCTTTTCTCCATTCATAATAGGCCATTCCTCTGGCTAACATTGGATAATATAATTTATTCAATCTGTTGKCAGAATGACTGCAAAAATGTCAAGGAGCTGATGAAGTCAAGCCTTTATTTATTAATAACTTGAAAAAGAAGGGGGGAAAAAAAAGGTGGTAAAATTGTTGTGGGGAAATGGAGAGGGAAAAAAGCTAGGAATTAAAGTGTAAGCTGAAAATAGTTTAGAGTGTTCCATAAGGAGTAATAGGAATACATTATGCCTCTGAAAAAAAAAAAAAAAAAAAAAAAAAAAAAAAAAAAAAAAAAAAAAAAAAAAAAAAAAAAAAAAGGCAATTTAAACTTCAGGAAAGAAAAAGCTTTAGCACCAAGTTCTATTAGACTACGTAATTATTCCCCAAAGGGGGAAAATATACATATATATTTAAAATTAAAGTACAATTTTAGGTTATACATGACAGAGTGCTAAAAAATCACACCAGAAAAGGCAACACTACTTTGACAGCTGGACGGAGAAAATTTTCCATCAGAAATATGATGAATTTATTGTGCAACTGCCAGAAACCAGTTTGAGATGGATGGAGTACACACAACCAAATTTCTAAAGGAAAATTCGACACYGTGGCTGATGAATTTGGCTCCCTCTTTTTTAGCAAAATATTGGACAAAGCTCGAGCATGTGCACTGCTCAGCAGAGCACAAATTCCCACTTTGGAGATATTTTCTTGCTGTCAATCACAGAAGCCTGAAGAGGCAGAAGCACCCATTGACCAAAGCTGGAGAGAAGAAGCCATTTATTGTGACTTCTTTTCAAAATGGGTCTGGCAGTGCTGTAGGTAGAAGAGAGCAGCAAACAGGGGGKTTTTACCTTCTGGGGTTTTCAATTCAGTGAGCTTCTCCAGCTTTTTGTCTTCTGTTATAGCCAAGAGCTTATTGCTTCCTTGATTTTATTTTGTTGGGAAATTCCTCAATTTAGAAAATGTTTTTTCTGTTAAGATGCAGATAGAGCAATCTGTTGGGAAAATCCTTGCTGAAATCCAGCCTAGCCTGAACAATAGGGAAAATCATCTAAATTTTTGGGCTTTGTTGTGTTTCACATGAYCARCCTGTYGAGGGAGGTGATTCTGCCCCTCTGCTCTGCCCATGTAAGATCCCACCTAAAACACTGTGTCCAGGTCTGGGCTCTTCAACACAAGAAAKGTTTGGACCTCTTGGAGCAAGTCCAGAGGAGGCCATGAAGATTCCCTGAAGACTGAAGCACCTCTGCTGTGAAAACA
>NW_026623329.1:1511403-1512829 GCF_030028575.1 Malurus melanocephalus | reverse complement strand
CTGATTGGGGAGCTCCTGAATAAACAGCCCAAAATGCTGCTCTACAAGTGCAAGCTGTAAACAGTTGATGCTTATCAGATTATCTGGGGGGTCATTGCTGACAGATAAAAATTGAATCTGAAGCTAYATGTTTTTTAAATCTTTTTTTTTTTGTCCTACACATATCCTTTTAAAGCAGAAGTGATGTGCCCTGTCAGTACTCTGTAATTTGCAGGAGAGCAGGTATTCTGTTTGTCAGTCCTTTTCCTGCTCCTGAGCACTCCAAAACTTCTTTGCCAAATTCAATCACATCTGAGAGAGGAACAGAAGCATCTAAAATACTTCTGTTTTCAGGATACTTGATGCCTCGTAGAGATGATACCTTCTTCTTTGGGTAGGCAGAAATTAATTGTTTAAACAACAAAGTGTTTCTGAAGTACCATGTTCGTTCAGTTTGAGTGTAGTGAAATATCAAGGGGAGAGACAAGAGAAAAAGAGAAAATTGGGGTGACAATGGCCACAGCTGAAAGCAAAATAGACATTAATAATTCTGCTTTTTTTCTATTTTTTTTCAGAAAAAAACTTGGATTTCAGTCCTAGAGTTTCAGGAAGGGGTTCTGTGACCCAGTGAAATGCAATGTCCTGTTACCCATGACAGCCACTGCCTGCAGATCACTGTGGARATTCAGCAGATCACCATGGGAATATCTGGATTGGGTGATCCCACTGCGTCCCTCCCAACTCCAAATATTCCTTGATTCTGTGATTCTATTTGAGGAAGAATCTGGAGTAGGTAAAGATATGATAAAATAACAAYTCGCTTCTCTCTCTCCTGCTCTCTTGATAAGGTAAAGGTCCTTTTTGGATCTGGTCTCAGATAATTTCTCCAGCCAAGTAAAAAGTKACAAAGAAGAAAACAGCAGTCATGCCTCTCAAGCAAGAAGATAAAATGCTAATGAGACCAAGAAAAAACACTGCTCCCAACTTTTTAGCAGTAAGGTTGAAGACTGAGCTGATCATGAAATTCAGACCATCTTCCCATATCCAGGTTTAATTTAAAAAAAAAATGAATCGTGGTGGAAACAAAGGCTGCCTTCACAGGCAACTGTTCCTTCACTGGAGGTTTTGCTCTCAAATAGGAGATTTTCTGCCTCACAGTCTCAGTCCACCCTCCTTCAGGAGTTCTTCAGTTACTAAAAGCATTGGAAAAAGGAGGAAAAGYCTAAGCAAATAAGTCAGATGAGCTTCACTTACAATGTGAACAAACCACTGSGGTCTGTCCCAGCAATATCAGAGTGAAGCTAATGGTGAATGGACATGAAGGATGTCAGGGGAGTGGTAAATTTGGGACTGCTGGTGCCTTTCAGCTGCTCACTAACACCTGATATTGTGTCCTTCAAGGAACTGGTAGGCCATGACAATATTCCAAGGGTTTTCATCTCTACAA
>NW_026623329.1:1490365-1511292 GCF_030028575.1 Malurus melanocephalus | reverse complement strand
ATTTTTTTTTTTTTTTTAAATTTTAAATAAGGCTCAGAAAATGATCCAGATGGCAGGCAGGTGAATGTAGTGTTGTTTTTTCATCTTGGAAAGACACAGAGGTAGCGTTTCCAAGAAGGAAAAACCACCTGTGTCTTTTGCTCCACCTGTTCAATGGAACAGAAATTATATTAAAAAAACTTGGGGGTGGGGGGAGAATTACTGATTATTTGAGTTTTTTCACAGCTAAACACCATGTGGAATATTTTATTTTTCTAATAACTGTCTGCACTTGCAACTTAATCCCTCAGAGCACACTGCCATTGATAACAGATCACAAAGACCTCAAAGCTTTGAGGTTTAACAACTGCAGGAAATAAACAAGGTGCTCTCCTTGGGTGCTTCCATAGAAATGCTATCTGATGTAKCTTTTTGTTTAAGAAAAAAGTGATTTTACCTCTCAAGTTTACAGGTGCCTGATACTTGGGTGTTAATGAGAAGATAAAAMCAGGTCCATCCTTTTAACCTGATGCTGGAACAGCAGTTTACAAGAAGGAGGGGTGGGTGGGGATCTAATATGTAACGTTTTCTGAATTTCTCAAATTCACATTAAAACCCCTGCAACTGGAGCCTTTTTGGATGCATCAGCCCATGATGTTCAAAACAGTCGAACTGAAATAATTACCATCTCTCTGTAATTAGTTCTGTTAATCTCATTATCTGGGCTCAGGTGTTGATCTGTTGATTGTCAACTTGTAACTGCCATGAATCAACAGATGACTGCGTGGGTGTGGTGGTGAAAGAGAAGTGAGAAATTGTGTGGTTTTTAAAGGAGATTTCTCTTTTTCCTAGAGCTCCTCCTTCTCRTTATTTGCATCTCCATGCAGTGGATGATTCAAGTTTTCTGATTTTTTTTTTTTTTTTCCTAAGAGCATAGAAGTTCTCGGTAAGATGACTCAAAAAATACAAATATTTCAGAAGAAAAACCCCACAATACAGGCAAGAGCATCTCCACTTATCTCTCATCTCCTATGCCCCACTTTGGGAGGCCATTGCAAGAGAATAACACATCAAAGGAAAGATGTTCTGAGCTCGTGGCCTGTTGGATGCTTCATCTTCACCTGGACAGTCAATGAAGGATGCTGTCCTCAGATTTTTCTGGTTAAGAAATTGGCTTGATCTTTTGTAAAATCATAGAAAATTAAGGTTGGGAAAAAACTCTCAGATCATGAAGTCCAACTTTTGACTCACCAAACCACCACACCCACCAAACCATAYCTAGAAGTAGACATTGACACATTTTTTTAACATTTGCAGGGATGGTGACTCCACCACCCCCCAAAGGAGCTTGTTCCAATGCCTAACCTCACTTTCAGTGAAGGAATTTCTCCTAATATCAAACTTGAACTTCCTTGGTGCAACTGGAGGCCATTTCCCCTTTTTTTCCCTTTTTTTGTCCAGCTGCTCCCCAGCAGCTCAGCTGAAATAATTTGTGATGTAACAGCTGTAAGACAACACTGAATTCTGAAATACCTCTCCATGGGTGATTCATGTCAATAAAAGGATGTGTCTGAGGTCTCACAGCAGAACCAACACACCTTTATGTATGTTATGGGTGCACAGAATTTCTCCTGTGAAGATTTACAGTTCTCCACATTCTGAGCCTTCTCTTTGCAAGGTGAGGACATAGTCCATGAGGAGAGGAGGGTGATGGATTTAGTCCCTGCCTGGTGAGCTGGGAGCACATTTTGAGATGTTGAGCCCCTCAGCTTTCCCAGAATGTCAAATCAACCAAAATTTTGATATTTAGTACTTTCTTATTTATCAAGGATCAATGAGGTGAGAGAAGTGCAGAAGATGGCAATAAAAACTCTTTATCAAAGACCGTGCTTTTTATCACATACTTTTTAACAATTAAGAATTTCAGGATTATTTCTGAGCCACTATTRCAAAATAATTCACAGTTCTGAAATGCAGTGCTACTAAGTAAAGCCTGGGAACAGACACAGAGGAGGGGAATTTGTGATAATTATCAAATTAGACAGAGAAAATTAAGTTACTGCTTAAGCACCTGTCTGCTGATGAGAGAAGATTAAAAAATTAAAACCAGAATCTATGTTGTGAAGGGAAATTTCAGTTTATGAGGAATATGATTAAGTTTGCAAAGAGTCACTGTTAATGCATAAAAACTGCAGCTGCTACTTATACCAAGCTGGTTTAGCCACRACAAAATGACTTGGTTGCACCTGATTATGAAGGCTATAGATGAATTACCTACTGGGTTAGAAATCTGTAGTCACCCAGGGATGAGTGATCATGATTTGATTACATTCAATATGAAAAACAGAATCAATTCTCAATCAGTAACATCTTATGTATATAATTGGTGCCTCAAAAGGGCACATGTCCTGAAACTGAGAAAGTTCTGAGGAAAAAAAAAATCACAACAGAAACCATGTAAATGGGAAAATGAGAAAGAAAATTGAGTGTTCTCAAAAGAACAGCCYATTAACAGGCCAGGATGTCTTCATCTCACAATTAAAAAAAATGGAGAGTTTTAGTTAAAGCCTCAYCCTCATTCAGGGGTAAATTTTGGGCAGCAACTAGAAATCGAAAGATTTGTCCTGTGAATGGGGAAGGAATCCTCCAATTCTACACCCATTTTGGGAGTGTCCCTGCATTGGTAACAACTCTTGGAACTGGATGATCTTTAAGGTCCCTTCCAACCCTAACCATTGTGTGATTCTCTTACAATGAGAGCACCAATGACATATCCACAGTCTGGAACTCCCATGAGGGACACTCAAACCCCACCTGTGATGGGGAATCTGTGATGTCCCCAAACCTCAGTGRTGACAGATTCTGACAGGGATTGATTAAATACACCTCATTTACTTGAGAGATGAGGGTTAAAAAAATAAATGTAATCTAAATAGGCWGGTTGTAAGGTCAGCTCCACATTACAAAGAGAATATAAAGGCACCAGTAGGAACAATTCCTGGCCAGGCTAAAGGAAAAGTTTTGGGGTTTTGGGGTGAAAAGAAAGAAAATAAACACGAGAGCAGTGAGACAGGTGACTACAATGTGCTGTTTGACCTCAAAAGAATGCAACAACACAGGACTTCACTCAGAATGAGTTAAAGTGTGGGGCTGGATCCAGTACCAGCCTACATATATATATATTAAAAAAAAAAAAAAAAAAAAAAAAAAAAAAAAAAAAAAAAAAAAAAAACCCAACAAAAAAAAAAAAAAGAAAAAAAAAAAAACAAAAAAAACCCCACATTATTTATTGGGATTAATTGCATTGCATTCTGAAATAAAATAAAAATAAGACTGGTTGCTGAAGATGATTAACAATGCAATTGTCAAGGGTAAAATCCTTGACTTCCACAGCCCAGAACACTCTGATGAGAAACGTAGTACTGAGAAATTTCCACAGAATCCCAGAATGGTTTGGGTTGGAAGGGATCTTAAAGATCATCCAGGTCCAACCCCACTCTTGTGGGCAGGGACACCATTAAAAAAAAAATCCATTTCAAATAAAGATGTGGGCATATTTCCAGTGTASACATCACTAGGGAATCAAGTTCAGGAAAGGCAAGGAAAGTCTGACACCATCAATAATCCTTCATGAGCTATTTACTGGGACATKGTCACATCCACAAAGCTTTCCAATTCTTCATGTTGAGGAACCATTGAAATAGAACAAGTTCTAAGGTGGTTCTCTGAAACAGCCCCTGAATCTGGCATTTCTGGTCTTTGGACCAGTGCTCAAAATGCTGCAGSGAGCACAAGGCAGTAGACATGATGAAAGAGACCCAGTCAAACAAATTAAAGCATTTCAATGCAGATAAATGTAAATCCAAACATCTGAGAATTGCAAATATGTACCCTCGAAACGGGAAAATGTATTTTAATAAGTAGAGTGTGCAGAGGATTTGAGAGTCAAGCAGATAAACAGCTCGAGATGAGCTGTTAGTGCAGTCACATGATCATGGGTCTGATGAAACCTTGGCCACTCACTGATGCAATTGGGAGTGGGAGATTTCATGGCTCTGTGACCCTGAAGAGATTGAAACTAAAACGTTCAATACATTTCAGTACAGGTTTAAAATGGTTGTTAAGTAACTCAGAGTGGGTCAGAAGACAAAAATTATTTAAGGCTTAGAAAACTCCTTTGCAGCAAAAAACTTTACAACCTTTAAGTATTTCCAGGGACAAAAAAACCAAAAGCCATCTATTAGGAGACTCTTTAGGCTAATGAGAAAGACAACAAAAGAATGTAGTTGAAAACATCAGTTATATCCTAATTAGAAGCAAGGTGTGGTGCTTGGGAGGTTGATTAATCACTGGAACAAATAGTCTGGTTTCTGAGTCTCATTTTCTGGTTAAGCCTGAACATGTTGGAGTAATAAATACTTAAAAAAAAAAATATGAGACTCAATGGACATGTAATTTAGCTGGTATATAAACAATCAGACAGATCTAATTATTTCTGAAAATCGATGCATCATCAATGTCAGACACAAATTTTTTGTGACATTTCAGAAGTGCAAATTTCACCACTTTAACTCAAAAAAGGGATTTTTTTGAGGAAGCAGGGTTGTGTGCTTCTGCAAAGTGGAAAGCATCTGTATTGCCTAGATRCTGCTCTTGCCCTAAACATGAGCTGCACCATTTCCAAACAGAGTTACCAAAACAAGGTAAATGCATTCCATGTAAATATATCCATAAAATATGTCATTCAAGATAATTTGTTTATATTTAGACTWCACGTCAGATAAAGTACTCTAGAAACACACAATGCAGAGAGATCCAGGTGGAGTGCATTTATTCCTTAAGTGGTGCTGTCTGCAGGGCTACATTTAATAAAAGAGTGCATTGCATTGAGGAGTGGCAAAAAAAAAGAAAACCAAAACATGTAGATGTGTAAACAACAGAACTCATCTGCTGAGAAATTATAATTGCAAAAAGCGCTTATTTGTTCTCTGGTAAAGGTAGGTAACACCACACTATTTTCTTTGGAGGTAAAGTACTGACCTCATGAATAACTGGCAAAGTATTTAATCACACCCACCCTCCCTGACTCCAGTGAGGACCTGGATCCACAATTCCTTGTAAGATATCCAGTGGGTGGCATTCATTCCCGTGCCAGAGGGATTGGAACTCACTGATCTCTAAGGTCTCTTCCAACCCAACCTGTTCCATGATATCCAGGAGGAAAGGCTTTGTGTTACCTTTAGTGCAACAAGGACTGTTCACGAGGSTTAAATTGACCTTTATGATCCGTGTAGTTATGAAGAACTTTGTGAAAATGTCTGAATTATGTCTGTTAAGTTCCAGAGTACTTCCGTGCTCCTGGGGATGGTCACTACTTGCCCTCCAATGAGCTGCTGTAGTATCAGCACACAGGAATGTTTTCCAGTTGTTATTCCAATCCCTGGAGGAAGAATAGAATTGTTTTTCTGGGAGTTTGGGTTGTTCAGCCTGGAGAAGGCTCCAGGGAAACTTTACTGGAACCTTCCAGTGCATAAAGGGGACTTATAAGAGAGATGGGACAAACTCAAAATCTCAGTTTATCTTATCCTGAGACTTGTCAGCAGTTTTCTGTTTGGGATAGTCGGAGGGCAGGAGGAAGATTATYAGAGCTTTTACAGGTTAAGCATTAATATAAACATTCAAATATGAATATTTCTTTTTTTWCTCATTTTGGTTGCCACCTACAGCAACCTAGAGAGGAGGTAAGGACAGAAACAGGTCCCTTTTCCTCCCTTTTCTCCCCACTGTTGTTCACTAATCACTTGGAGCCAAGAAAGCTTCTCTCTGCTCCAGGGCTGGCTGCAAATTCCAGAGTGATCTGCGCTCGAGAGTGTTCCCAACACCATCACTGGGAATCCTTACTGGCCTGGAAGGCAGAYGGAATCTGCCTGAAAAGCATCATTAGCACTTCCCATCTGCTCACGCAGACAGCTTCGTTGGACACTGAGACCATTGCTGTGGCAGCACGGCTGTCCAAGAATTTTCTCCTGTAATTAATAAATAAATGAGGAGGGGACCCCTGCAAACCTCAGCAAGGCCGAGGGCAAAGTTGTGCACCTGGGTTGAACAATCCCCAGTATCATGAGATGAGGGATAAAGGTCTGAAAGCAGAGAAGGATTTGGGGATATTGGTGAATGGAAATCTGGCCAGGACCCAGCAGGGTGAATTTGCAGCCCAGAGAGTCAATGGTACTGTGATAAAGCTTATCTGCTTGGCCTGGAACCCAATGAGAACCTACAAGCAGTACAAGCTGTCTGTGATGGGTTACTTGAGGCATCAGTGGGGTTTTTTGGTGTTGAATCTGCTAAAAGTCCACTCAGGCTGATCATCTTCCATCATACATCTGTCTGTTTGAGGGAAGATTTGACAGAAAAGCTGTTAAACTGCCCTGAAGATGTGTGAGTGGCAGCTGAATTCTTCACACTATAAATCCAGAATCCCTTCCATACAGCCAGATTCTTCCATATACTCCTCAAAGCACGTGGAGCTTTTCCCTGGTTTGGGATAACTCTTCATTGTCGCTTCCCAGGAACTGAGAGGAAGAGGGAGAAGTACCCCAARAWTGAAMGGAGAGTGGTGRCTCTCCWTCGTGTTTCTTTTSCTAGCTTTAATATATGATTGCTTTATTGTTATTGCTTTAATATTTGCCATTTTATTGCTTTTAATATTTGCCATTTTATGCTATAGTCAACTACTGTTTTCAGCTTTTATGCTGTGCAGTAAGTAATTCTGATTAAMATCWTTYAYCTCTTCATTTGTCTCAATAAATAACTGCTCTTTCAYAAATATATCTGATTTGTCATCATTAAAACCTTTTCAAGACAAAGTAAACTGTTGAGGCTAAGGTTGGATCCAGCTGTCCCTAAACTCCTCTCTCTGAAAAGGAGTTAAAAAAGCCAGGGGGACTTTTCAGCACCTCATGACTCCAGGGAGACCTTACTGAAGTCTTCCTGTGTGCAAAAGGGACTTATAAGATGGGGACAGACTTTCTGTGTCACTGTAGTGACACAAGAGACAATGGTTTAAGCTAAATGAGGTTGGATTTAGATCTGACCTAAAGAAGAAAWTTTTTTTKSMAWKRARGKKGTGAGACATAGGAMCAGGTTTTCCAAAGAARTTGTGGATGTCCCATCYCTGGAAGTGTTCAAGGCCTGGTTGGATGGGGGTTTAAGAACCTGGTCTAGTGGGAAATGTCCCTGTCCATGGCAAGAGACTGAACTAGATGACCTYCAAAAGTCCCTTCCAACCGAAAYCATTCTATGATCTARAATCTACATGATTTTATGATACAGAATCACTTTGGTTATGCCATAACCATATCAARTAGTTTTATGTTTCATCTGGTTCTGCTCCAGTGCAATTTATTTTTCAGTAATAATAATATTATTATWCATTATTATTAATAATATTATTATTCAGTAATAATAATAATTATTCATCTGACTAAATCTGACCACAGTGCACCTGGCAATGTTGTACCCACGATTCAAAAGCCATTTTCAGTCAGCCCTGGAGAGAAGAGCTGAACACTTCTGAAGAGGAGGAGTTTGCAGTTCTGCTCTGTTAGCCATTTCCCGTTCTTGCCATCTCAAGAAAAATACAATTCAATAATACTCTTTATGTCAAAGTAATGAACACATTTCATCCCTGAGTCCACAACTGAGAAACTGAGGTGTTCCATGTTGTACACAGAGAAAAACTGTTGAGAGGAAGGAAAAAACCTAAAATCTCTATTACTGTTGGAAGGGAAGAAGCGCTGGCAAGTTCACAAGTTCACAATGGTTCTAGAAAAAAATTGGAATCATTTGATGCCTGAAAAAAACCCAGTTTACTCATTTTTCTTCAGATTAAGCAGGAGAAGGAAGAGGTACTGACTTGGCCACTTTTAAGTGGCGCACACCTCCATTCAAAAATGGTTGGGTTCTCCTTTTTAAACAGAGTTTGTGCCACTGACGGTGCTCCTACATCATTTCCCACTTTGCTATTCCAGACCAGCAYGAGTAATCAATCATTTACTTATCACACCAGCAAAACAGACTTTTCTTGGAAGGAATGTAAAAAGTACTACAATAAAGCAATTTTGCCAATTTGAGTGTTCCACTTGACAACTATTTGCATAATAAGGTTTTGCCAAGATAAGAAGATTGGTAATTTTCAGCAGTATGGAGGGGATTGAAGTTTTTAAGCTTTTTTGCCCACTATCTACACACTCACAGACCTCCGCTCTTGATGTATGGTTCTTTTTAAAGWACTCCATCTGTCTCCATTGTGTAATGAATTCTGTCACTCTCAATTGTGCTCCTGAGCAGTGAGCAGTGGAAGGGAGTTTGCATTTTGATTACAAAAAGGTACCGTCAGCTCTTATTACAATGGAAAACCCATCTCCATGTGAAATTTTAAGGCACTTAGAAGCTTAGTCTCCCCCTCAGAAGCTGCCTGTAGATCACCCTGTCACCATCTGACAGGGAGAGCACAGGGCTGGGCTGCACTGCCAGGAGAGAAGTTCAGAGCAATGGAAATAAATCCAGTTTCCTGCCTAAGAAGCTCATGGGAGGGATACAGAAGCGCCGTCATGTAAAAGTTGTTCCACGTGCGGTTTGCGCTGGAGCTCGGAGGGGCAATCCAGAGGAAAAGGGTGCCAGGAGGAGATCAAGCCTGTCAGCTTAAATCTCTTTCCTTCTCCTCGCCCTCATGAGCCAGTTTATCTCATCCTRAGACTTGTCAGCAGTTTTCTGTTTGGGATAGTGGGAGGGCAGGAGGAAGATTAGCAGAGCTTTCACAGGTTAAGCRTTAACATACTTTTAAGGGTTTTGATAGCGAAGCGCTCAAGAAGGATTAGGATGTCAGGGAAAATGTAGAACACGTCTGCACCATGCAGGGGAAAGAGCTGCACAGATCCTGGGCTGGTGAGAATAAACCTGCTCAGTGTGAGTCTGTGTGGAACTTTGGCTGTCACTGCAGTTAAAGACCCAGAAAAACTGCCATAAATTAGCTTTTTCCTAAACATTCTGGAAGCAGGTTTTCAGATTCAAAGTGTCCAGTGTCTTGCTAGCTCAATGGGCAACTTTTGGCCTGATTTCAGTTCCAGGTGTGATGCAGGTGGATTTATCTGGGTGAAGCAAACAGGTAATAATCACCAGTAGTATTGGCTGTACTAATTCTCAATCAGTGTACCTAAATGTTCTGATCAAGAGGAACAGGAATGCAATGCAAATCCCAGACTTTAAGAGAACATGTTTTGATTTGCTGAGGRAAGCAGTCAGTGGATTCCAGTGTGAGGTTACTCTGAAGGCCAAGACAGTTCAGAAAAGTTATCAGAGCTTTAAAATCAGGACCCTCRAACCACAAGAATGGTGGGAATGGGGCATCCCGATACTCAACCAAAAAAAAAAAAAATCAGATATATTAGAACACGAGTCTGGCTATGCAGAAAACTCATGGTAGACTCCAATGCACAAAGGCAGCACTCAGAGGGCAGAGGCAGCAGGTTGTGAGCAGGAGTTTGAACTGCAGAGCTGTTGAGGTCCCTTTCAGTCTGAATTATCAACCAATCTTATGCATTCCCCTTGAAAAAAAATCATCACCTGCCAAACCCAAACCAAGAGCCGAACAATGTGGAACATGAAGACACCCTTTCATTCATAGCTCCAGATTKGTGWGTCCCAGAGTGTAGTCCTACATCTRGGGGGAATAGYCCTYACACCAGCATGGGCTGGGGCTSCCTGGCTGCAGAGCARCTYTKCAGAGCAGGACTTTGAGRTCYTGGTGGACACCTGMTTGCAAATCAGTCAGCAASAAGGATCAGCAACCTCCTGGGCTGCACTGAGCACATAAACATTGACAGCAGGTCAAGGAAATGGGATCCTTCCCGTTCCCAGAACTGGTGAGACTTACTGGGGTGCTGAGGCTGGTGCTGGGCTTCCCAGGAAAAGATGGGAGCAGACACACTGAAACAGCTCCAGCAAATGGTTTTTCAGTTCATTAAGGGAGTGAACTAATTAATACAAGGAGAGGCTCAGAGCTGGGGTTTTTTAGCCTGGAGAAGTCTCAGGTGTATTTTCTCCACGTGTATTAGGGCCTGAAGGGAAGACCTAAAGAAGATGGTGCCAGGTGAGAGAACAAGAAAGAGGCAATGGACACAAAGTGAAGTAGAAGAAATTTCATTTAAATGCAGAGTTTAACGTTCTTGTTTGGTGAAGGAATCAAACATGGGAACTGCTTGCCCAGAGAGGTAGAGGAGTTTCCATTAGAGGAGATATTCAAACCCCAWCTGGACACAGCGCTGAGAACCCTGCTCTAGCTGACTCTGCTTTGAGAAGAGAGGTGCATGATACTTTCTCCAGAGATTCCACAAATGGAATTGTTCTGTGATTCTGTCAGTGCTTCCAGACAGACATGGATTTCATACTCCAGACCCAACAGTGTGTTTTGCTTTGCCTTCCCTCTATCCTCCCTCCCCTGGGTTGAAAAGAACCTTAAAGATCACCCAGTTCACCTTCCACTATCCCAGGCTGATCAGAACTCCATCCGATCTGGCCTTGAGCACTTCCAGAGATGGGGCATTCACAGTTTCTCTGGGCAGTCTGTTCCAGAGAACCTTTAATTAATTGATTGCAGGGAGTAGTGAGAAGAGCACTGCACGGTTAAAAAGCAGCAGTACCCAAAAAGCAGCCAGAAAGTGCAAGGTCAAAGAACAGATGTGGCAAAACACCTTCCAGAATCTACAAATGCTGCTGCTCACTGCTCTCCAGCCTGGGCTACCAGCTGTCTTATTAAGGTAGGAACTGGCATGATAACAGTGCTAAAACTCCCYGTTAAAACCACATCTGTGCCTCTGAACCATTCCTCCACCCTCCCTTTTAAATCCCTTTGTAAAACCCACTTTATGGCTGACAGCCTCTTATACACTTAGCACTAAAGAGGTTTAAAAGAAATAATCACAATAACTAACTAATAAACATTCTTCATTATTTCGAAGATGATAATAATCCCTCGCACTTGCATTGCACTTTACATATTCAGGCACTTTATAATCATTAACTAATTAGTCCTTGCAAAGCTCATCTAAATATTATTATCCTGTTAATGCAGAAAGAGGAGCTGTAAGAGAGAAGGTAGAGATTTTTGCCTAAGGGCATACATCAAGCCATTTGCAGAGCCAAGATTGGAATTCAGCTCTTCGGCATCCTAATCCTTGGCTCATATCCCTTTCGCTGTCTCTGATAATATGGGCTAAATTACRTGATAGTGGGATCATTTTCTTTAATATTCATCCCCAAATGCATGATGTGCAATATTACATTTCATCTCTTTGTTGTCCTCAGGATCACTCGGTTCTTTCTCCCTCTCCTTCTGCGCTGATATTCCCTCCTGCYTTTATATCATGAGGACACTTCAGTAGCACCCAGGGCCTTGCTCCCATTTCTGCACTGAAAAAAATGGACTTGGCCATGTCATCCAAGGATAAAAAGTACAAAATTTGGATATGCATATTTGAGCAGGAGTAGGAAACAACAGGTCTTAAGGGAAAATCCTTATTGATGGTTCACAGGCAGAAACTCCATCATATTCAGCCCTTTGTTATTCCTCTTCTGGTGCTTCAGCTTCACCAAGGAGGAGAGGATTTACCCCAAAGCCTTTTATACTCCCAAATTAGTGTGTGGATTTTTCCCTTTCCATAATTTTTTTTTAGATAAACTGAGGGTGGTGGTGATCACAAAATCAGAGAATGGCCTGGGTTGGAAAGGATCTTAAAGATCATCCAGTTCCAACCCCTTGCCATGGGCAGGGGCAGTTCCCACTATCCCAGGTTGCTCAGAGCTCCATCCAACCTGGCCTTGAACATTTCCAGAATGGGGCAGCCACAGTTTCTCTGGGCAGCCTGTTCCAGTGCCTCACCACCCTCAAAGTAAAGATATTTTTGTCCTAATATCTAATCAAAACTTACTCTCTGTCAGTTTGAATCCATTTCCCCTTGTCCTGTCACTCCAGGCCTTTGTAAATAGTCTCTCTCCATCTTTATTATCATCTCTTTCAGGTTCCACCGTTAGGTCACCCCAAAGCCTTCTTTTTTCCAAGCTGAGCAATCCCAATTCTCTGTCTTTTCTCACAGCAGAGSTGCTCCATCCCTCTGATCACCTCGGTGCCTCCTCTGGATTGGCTCCAATAGTTCCATGTCCTTCCTGTGCTGGGACATTGGAGCTGGAGGCAGCTCTGCAGGTGGGGTCTCACCTGAGCAGGGCAGAGGAGCAAAATCCCCTCCTTTAACCTGCTGCTATTGATGGGATTTTGCAGGGAAAGTTGATTTTTTTTTCCCTCCCCACCCAGGTAATTTACAAAAGAAAAGAAGACTTTCCCATGAAAGTATCATATGGCAACTCTGAAACACAAAGAGGGATTTTTTTTTTCCTGACATATGAATCCAGACTGTGGAAATTATTCCTACACAAGACAGTAGATGCCAAAATGGCTGCAAAATGTGAGTAAAACCATAGAATCATAGAGCAGTTTGGGATAGACTGGACCTTAAAAGAACATCTAGTTCTAACCCTCTTTCCAAAGGCAGTGACACCTTCCACTAGAACAGCTTGCTCAGGGCCCCATCCAACCTGGAACAGAAAATTAATGGAAAAAAATGTATATTTCCATCAAAGAGTATTAAGCACATGGTTAGCATGGTTAAGGAAATGCCTGAGCTAGGGAAAGTGGTGTCAGGGATGTATCATCACAGGCCTGCCCCTGTTCTTCACAACACTGAAATTATGAAGAAAGCCAAATTTTCTAAACCACACATGGTAAACCCCTGTGCAGAAACCCTACCCAAATCAACCAAATTTGAGGGAGCTCCTGATMTCCTACTGTACTCTCTCAGTGCATTCTCATTCTCATTTTATTTCCAGCAGCTGTCATCCTAATTCCCTAAAGTAATTTTGGTTAATTGAAAAGGAATGATTGCCTTTGAAGGCACTTTTCCTAGTGAGGTAAATAATGTTTTTCCTTTTACCTTAATGTGTCGTTGGATTTTGTTTAAAAATTTAGTTCATTTTAATTATACACCTTTTTATAATTGAAAAAAAAAAAAAGGGCAATAAATTAAATTATTATTTTCCATGCCTGCAGGGGCAATTTTCTCAAAGAAATTAAGCTGGTTTGTGCCTGTGACCGTGTCTTCCATACCTGCAGTAACACTCAAGGTGTCCTTYAGCCTTTCAATGCTGCCCCCTTTTGCTATTGATGAGGACAGAAAATCAGTCTGAAGTGATCCTGCAGCCCTAAAGATTAAATCTGAATTAAAACAGATTCCACTATCCCTGGAAGTGTTCACAAAATGTACGGATGTGGCAACTGAGGACATGATTTAATGGTGAACATGGTGGTGGCACTGGTTGGATTGGATTAATGACCTTAAAAATGTTTTCCAACTTTAATTATTCTCTGATTTATGAATTCACCAGCCAACGACCAAGTTTGAAAGCATCACCGTGTTTCTGTTGAATTATTGAATAAAACAGAGTTCAGGCTGTCTTCATGTGGTATCTGCTTTAACAGAAACTTAATAGAAACTTAAYACAACCCCTGGCTGACCTACAGTCTGTCATGGCAGGCTACTGCAGCCAATTTTTGAACTGATTTTAACCTGATCAATGCCTTTAGACAATCAGTACATTACATKGCACCAAGGCAGAATTTTAAATTCATTATTAATAGTTAAAGACATRAATTTCAGACCCACAACACAAGCTWTTAATGAAAAAAAAAATTACCATTTTGTCTCTTTGAAGGAAATGGATGGATTCATTTTACTTCCAATGATTGGAAATAATAAATAGCAAATAACAACTGTAACAAAAGCAGTGAAGAATTCCCACATAAGCTTTTTCATGACATGGATTCATACCCAGAGTGTATCCAACAGAGTTTGGCATTCTCCATTAAAAAACCATGAGCCAGTGCGTTCAGATCCTGTGAGCATCCACTAAAAGCAGTTATATTTGAGGTAAGATACCTTATTTTCATGGAAAAAAAAAGGAGTTTATTGTTCCTTGGGTCCTACTTGGTGYCTCCTCAGCCAAGATGCTGTCCCTGATACTGGAACAACCTGGGAACCTGAGGTGTTGGTTCATAGCAGCTCATCTGAAAGGTGTTAATTGGAAGTTGAGGTGTGGAGGCTTTTTCAGCTGCTCTAACCTGACTGCAAGGTTAGATAAAATCTGTATTCCCTCTAGCAGTGGAGAACCTTTGAATTAAGAATTGGGAAGGACTCAAAACTCTGTGATGGCTCCTAAAATTCAAGGTCAGCTCCAAACAGATTATGGAAAGTGAATCTCTGGTAAGGAACAAAAGGCAAATTAGCAAAATAACATTATTTTAGATTTGGTGCATGTGCTTCCCATAATAATGGCCTTATAATTTTTAAATACATTATCTCAGCTAAAATCCATATCACTTTGGGGAAATTTTCCATCTCTATCCTGTATCAGTTGTGCTCMATGACCAAGGAAGCCTTACAAACCCAGTGTGGTTCATCTTGAAGAGAGTTTTTTGGGTTTTTTTTTTCAATGGAAGAAGCTTGTGAAGAGAGGATAGAAAGCTGCAGCAAGCACTGCAGAAATTATTAATATATGCAAGCCAGAGGGGCTTCTGATTGCAGGTGGAACAAATTTCTTTCCCGAGTTYCTAAAGCCTGTGTGCTCTATCACAGTCTGCAGTGATAACCAATCTCAAACACTTATCACAGAGTAGGATGAATTCTTTATTGRAGGAGTCTTTCCTTCCCCACTAGGAGCCCAGATGAATTCATTTAAGCCAGACAAATCATATTTGGATGGTGTAAATTAGTTATAGCAAATCCTGATGCTTTTTACAGATAATTCATAAACTGTTACTTAAACTGAAGTGACTTTCCACTCTCTTCTCACATRTGTGAAGGCTGAGTGTGTTTTGCTTTCTCTGTCCTGTGACTGGACTTGCCTTCCTTAAAGATATTTATCCCTAAGTTGGTCACAACTGCCAAATTTCCCACATTTCTGAGGGATAGATTTAATGCCCCATTTCTTTTGGTTCGCTTTTTTTAATTTTTTTTTTCCCAGAGCAGGCTGCTAGGATTTAAAGACAAGTATTTTTCCAACTGAGCTCGTTACAGATCAGCTCCTTAATTACACCTGCTAAAGAAGTAATGCACAGTGATACCCTGAACTTGTCCCTAATTAAAAATACTGTACTTAAAACTTGCATGATTCCCTTCTGCTGAAATCTTTAATCAGGAGATGAATAAGGCTCTGGAGCCTTGATTAATAACAGGACCAAGTGCTGTGCAGCTGAAAATGCCAGGGTATTAAATTTCCTTAAGTCACCTGGTGTCCCCATCTAATAGAGATCCTGGCTATGTTACTTATGCAATAGCACAGAATAATTGAGGCGTGAAGTCACAGGTCCCAAAGGAGACAAATGATCCTAATTCTCCCAGAGACAAGCCTGACGTGGATGTGTGCACTAATGCAATAAACAAGATCCCTTTGTAATTGCATCATTAAATAAAACAAATGGTTTTCTCTGAAGTATCACCCATGGAATCCAGTGCACAGGTGAGATGCACTGAAATCTGAAAAAAAAATATCAAAGTACAAGGGAGCTTGGGAAAGCACACAGATATGAGTATCCTAAACAAAACCAGCACAAATGTGACAGCCAGGAAAATGAGATGTATTTTCAAAGGAACAAATGGTGTAAAGAAGGGAAAGGTGTCTGTTTCTTTTACTGAAAGTGCTGGGTTTGGATCAGAGAAAGAAACAAATGAAAAGAAATCCAAAGATCATGGAGATGAGCCGTGTTTTCTCTAGGCTGGTTTGAGAACAGCTGGTGGCAGAACAGATTCACAATTCTCAGCAGCTGTGAACAATTAAAACTAAAATATTAAGAGGAAGGTGCTTTCCCAAATTTTTAGGTACAATCTCCCCCTCTTGAAGAGAACTGTGTCATGTAATCCTACATCYTGGCTATTCCACTGCACTTAAAATAAAGCAACTTTATTACTTTAAAGGCATATAAAGGAATGAAAGTGATAAGAAATAATTCCACAACAGGTCSCAGGTACCACTAAAACKAAGTTAAARGTTGGACTTTATGATCTTGGAGAATTTTTCCCAACTTTAATGATTCTATGATTCTGTGATATGGGAGAGCACTGCCACAGGAGCAGTGTAGAGTCCTGAATTAAGAACTGCAGAGGGGAGGCTGCAAAACTTTTCTTGAAATGTGCTTATTAATATGATTTTTTAGGAGCACATAGGTGTCTGCATGGGTGCCTTGTCCTCTGCTATTGCAGCTGATCAGGACAGTCTTAATCAAATTTAGCATGAATTTAATCAAGGGTGTGGTATAAGTGTTTGTTTTTTTTCCAGTATCAGTGATCTGAGGGATAAAGAGCTCCTCTGAGACCTTCATTAGCTCTGCTATATGTCATACAAAGATAAACTCAGCTCTCAGTGATTTCACCAAAGTGCCAGGCACAGGAGCTCTGGGTTTGGTACTTTGGGAGGTAAACAGGAGAATTTCCACACTGGAACTTCATCCATGCAATGCCAATATTTTCATTATCTGAGCTGTCCCATATGGAGCCAGCCAGCACATTTCAGATTGTGGATTCTGCATTTACACTGCAGATTCCAGCAGGGAAAAAAAATCTTTTTTCAAGTAACATCTCCCCTCTCCCCTTTGTGTCACATCTGCTTTTGCCTGAACTCATTTTTTTTGCTCAGAATGACCCACAATACCCTCCCTGAAGTCMCCACAGTGCCTGGTACAGTGGCAATAATCCCTCCTCAGCACAGAAATATCTTGTCTAACACATCTYATGGCCACGTATGTCTTTTCAGGAACCTGTGCATTAATAATTTATTCCCCCCCTGGAACACACAAGCTCTTTCTCCATTTCAGCTGATGKGATTTCACACTGAAATTATTAGTCCCCAAGTGAATAACCTGGTACTTTCTGTTAGGAAATGTATTTTCAGCTTTGCTAACAGGGGTAAACGTATTCTCTGTGATCTCCTTTTCTTCCCCCAATACCTCCTGAGTGAGCACAGGGTAGAATAACATGTTGTGAAAATCCTGAACAAGATCAGTCCCAGTTTACACTACCAATACAAATCCTGCAGCTACTGATCATATCTCAGCATCTCCCCTTAAACCAGTGCTTTATCCACTTYTAAGTGTTTTCTGTAATCTCCAGCTTTTTCAAATTAAGTATTCACTTTCCAAGCGATAATATATCAAAGAGCTTACCGATTTTTTACATGCATCCCATCAGCTTAATTTCCTTATCTAAAAACTCTTGAATGTTATCATAATTTTTTTTTTTTTTTGTGGCTGATTTAGCGAATGGATGTTGGTGTCTAAAAACAGATTACACAGAAAAAGGCAGATAACATATTGCAACATGATTCTGACCTATAGTTTCTAGTGTCTAGTCTAGTAATTCCAGTATGGAATAGTCCATGAATTAAAAGCTTCTGGTTTCCACCCCATGCATTGCCTGCACACCACTACCAAGGGCTGTAATCCTTACCCTGTAATCTGAAAATGATCCCTAAAATATAGTTGAGGGGGAAATTATAGTGAAAGCAGATGTACCCAAATAAAAAAAAAAAAGTCCCTTGTGACTCCATCTGCAGATAATAAAGTGTTAATTATTTTTTTCTTTTTTTTTTTCTTGTGTTGCAGTGTAATAAGTCCTATATTGTTTTAACACAGGTGGAATTGCAGTTGGAATGTGTGTTTTAAAGGCCATGGATGTGTAGAAACCTCGTAAAATGCATAAATTAGCATGCACTTATAATAAATACTATTAATCATGCTTATGGCAGTGCTTAAAAAGGGGTCTGGAGTACCAGGCACGGTAGAAATACCRTCAGTTCTTTGCTAAAGGATCAGATCTGAAGTGCTTGCAGTGAAATAGGTGAAATCAGCAGTGCCAGAGGTCAGCTTGGTGTGTGGGACAGCAAAGCTTCATCACCCAGCAGTGATGGAACCCCAACACCACGACAGAAAATGAATCAGGCACTGGGGATCCTTTGCCATGCTCTGCTGGGTGCCAGGCAGGGCTCAGACTGGGGTGGGACACGTGGGCATGCCCATCCTTTTCCTCACATCCCCCCTGCCAGGCTGCTGATGTCCTGCCCTGCCAGGCAAGAAGGGATCAAAGAAGGGGAATTGCAGAAATGTTTCTCCCAGGCCTTGCTTATCGCTTCTAACAAGAAGCAGATTTTATGTAAGCAAATTCATTTGTGTTTCTTCACTTATATTTTCATTGTGAGGCTTAAATCAATGCCATATTAGAGGCTGAAAATAATCCACTCAATGGTTATTACATTTATTCCTTCCTTTTTTTTTTCCCTCTTAATGCAGGCAGCTTAAATACATAGATCACGGAGGAATTTGGCCAATTTTGAAGATATTAAAGTGCATGGAAAGTGAAGTAATTCTGCAAATGGATATGATGGCTTCTATCAGCCATGGTGGGGCCAGCAGGAGCAGGGCAGGGATTGTTTCTTTGTGCTGGGGACTGGTGAGGCCACACCTTGAAACCTGGAAACAGATTTGGGTCTCTTATGATGAGAAGGATATTGAGAGGCTGGAGGGTGTCCAGGGAAGGGCAGCGGAGCTGGGAAGGGTCTGGAGCACCAGGAGCAGCTGAGGGAGCTGAGGAAAGGGCTCAGCCTGGAGAAAAGGAGGCTCAGGAGGGACCTTCTGGCTCTGCACAACTCCCTGACAGGAGGGTGGGGCCAGGTGAGGGTCAGGATCTGCTCCCAACTAACAGGTACCAAGATAGGATGAAATGGCCTCAAGTTGTACCAGGAGAGATTTAGATTGGCTATTAGGAACAATTCCTTCACTGAAGGGGATGTCAAACATTGGAAAAAGCTGCCCAGGGCAGTGGTGGAGTCTCTATCCCTGCAGGGATTTAAAAGATGTGTAGATTTGGCACCTGGGGACAGGGTCTAGTGATGGCCTTGACAGATTAACAGTTGGACAGAAGGTCTTCAGGGTCTTTTCCAACCTAAACAATTTTATGATTCCTGAAGCGAAATAGATCAGGCCCTGAAGATGGGCCAGTGTGAAACGGAATAGAACCACAGCAATGTTTTCCCCCATGTTTTCAGTATTTAGGTCAAGACTGGGTATGGTACCTTATGGATTCTCCTCTTTGACCCTGAATTTTCTCATTTGACTCAGCCAAAGGTGAGCAAGTTCTCCTGCACCAGAGAAAAGGCTACACTGCTTCTCTTATCCAAATTTTCTCAAGTATCTCCACAATTTAAGATGCAGATGTTTCCTTGGAAGAGTCACTAAAGTCACCTAAGACTGCCTGTATTAAAAACCGGGGCTCCCAAATCCCAAAACAAACTCAGGAAAATGTGAGCCCCTTAAAGCTTTGGCATCACCCAGCTGGTGTTTCAGCTCTTCTTGCATTTGGGTAACAATATGATATTGGTATTTGATAATGCCTTTATCTTTTGCTTCCTCRGGTCTCAAGACATCAAGAGATGGGCATTTCCTGACAGGGGAAATGCTGATATTTAAATGAGTCTATGACAATGTGGGGAGTGGACACTCATGGAGATTTCTTGGAAAGCCTAGCCATGGATTCCAGTCAGAAGGCAATCAATCCATGGGCCATCATTCATTAAAAATTAAYATTTCAATGAATTTTTCGTTAAGCTGAATTTTGGTTGGAAAAAATTCTCCCAGCATTTTGTCTGATCTAGTTCAGATCATAAAGTTTTTTGAGGCCTGATTAAGCTAAACCAAATACCAATTACAATTCCATCACTTATCTTATTCTGCTGTCAAAAAAGAGAAAAACCACTCAGATTTAGTTTAATTTTAGCTTTGTATGTTGACAGAATTTAGCCTGAATTTACCCATTTTTTTCTCCTAAACAAAGTTTAGCTTTTCAAACCTCCCCCAAAGAAATTAAAGTATAATTAAAGAGCAAATACTGTGAACTAGATAAATTGCAGCTTCAATTTACACAGAAAGTATTTGAACAAGACAAAAGTAAAGACTTTTCCCCAAGATTCACCAGACATAAGTAGCATCTTTTWACAATGGAAAATGGAATTCCAGAGTCCAAATTATATTCAAAGCATCCAAGTGTGCTTTCAAACAAATATTGCATGTTTTTCTAGAAGAATATAAAACTTCTCTTTCCTTCAGGAAGAACAAAATTTAAACACTGCAAGACTTGGCACTGCAGCCTTAGAGATGAGATAAACCAAGATATTTGTAATGAGAAATCTGTCTGTTCCAATATAATCCTGTATTATTCATTTAACAAATTAATAATCTCAGCATAATTAAACTCTCCATAAAGAATATGCAAGTATGGAAGAAACTAATTGATTAAATTGCAGTTTTAAATCCCACCGTGCATTTGTTTTCTCTGATTTTTTTTTTCCTCTCTGTTTTGTAATATTAAACTCAGTCCTGTCAGGAATGTTTTATCTCTGCTTGTTTGCTTGCCTGGCTTTTGGAAGTGAATTTCACAAACCTCTCCACTTATAACTCACCGTCTCCCCTGAAGATTCAGGGCAGACAATGTCAACAAACGGCTCTCCATGTGTTTGGTGAACTAGAAAGGAAAATTTTGTACCTTCAAAATGCTTTTCTTGGAGCCCAAACTCCTGGAGGACTGTGGAAGGTTAAGTAAATTGAGAGAGGCTGTCAGTGCTACAGGGACTTTGCTTTCAATATTTGGGGGTTTTACTGGAAATGCTGTGTTGGAACTGGCAGAGCACAACAGAACTTTTAAGGTCCGATGACTTCCTTTGAATTTTAGCCTCACTGGAAAAAGTAGAAAGAAACATGAATGAGGATCTGTGGTGCTGTGAATTTTGGTATGAAATCC
>NW_026623329.1:1441953-1489965 GCF_030028575.1 Malurus melanocephalus | reverse complement strand
CTCTCCTCTCCTCTCCTCTCCTCTCCTCTCCTCTCCTCTCCTCTCCCTCTCATTTGCTATTTGGATTTACATTTATCTACCCTGAAATGCTTTTATTTGTCTGCAGTGGGGTCATYTGGTCCAACCTCCCTGCTCCAGCAGGGCCATYCCAGAGCACAGGKCACAGGATTGTGTCCAGGCAGTTCTGGAATATCTCCAGTGAGGGAGACTCCACACCCTGGGCAAWCAGTTCAGTGCTCGGTCACTGCACAGGGAAGAAGTTCTTCCTTATGTTCAGGTGGAGCTTCSTGGGYATCAGTTCCTGCCCATTCCTCTTGTCCCATTGCTGGCACCAGGAGCAGAGCCTGGGCCCTGCTCTGACCCCTCCCTGCACACAGGGACACACAGAGATGATGTCTCCTCCTCTCAAGGCTGAACAGCCCCAGCTCCCTCAGCCTTTCCTCACACAGAGGGATGCTCCATTCCCTATCCTTGTTTGCAGCCCTCCACAGGACCTGCTCCAGGAGCTCCATGTCTTTATTATCTGTGTCACCCTGACATGAAATGATTAAATTCCTGCCCAGTCTAACTCTTATGGAAGAATCCCAAGAGTCTGTGCCTGTAAAATACTCCAGAGATCACAAAGGCAGCATCCAAAGCCAAAGCAAGATTCGACCAACAGCCTGATATCAGATATTACTGAGTACTGGAGAGAAGTTATGAATAAATGACAAAAAAGTGCCTGCTCTCCTCACAGACTAATCTGAAATGTGCAACTTTGCTTGCAGAATGTTGTATTTTCATCCCCTCTTGCCAATTACTGAGTTAAGTGGTGCATGGAGCCTTTTAAAGAGTAGAATTATTTTCTAAAGAGTAAGAGAATGTGAATCAAAGCTGCTCATTACATATTCTCCTAACTTGGATGGTGTCCTCCACAGTAGGCTGCAGCTACTGGTTATTACACTTTTTTTTTTTTTTTTTTTTTGTTAACAACAAGAATAAAAGGCTCTGAGCCAAAACCCAGAAATATCCAACAAGCAATTATAAAACCCCATCAGGAAATAGCTGCTGGTTGATTCTGCTTATTATAGCAACTCCTAATAACAACAGTGTACTTCTAAAGTCAATTTGGGCACCTCGTGCTGGATGATGATATTTAAAAACACATTTTGGAATTTTCCAGGATGCCTTTCATTGTTGGATGTGGTCACAGAATATCCTCCTGAATTAACAACCCTTTGCTCACTTTTATATCTATTATGGATGTATGGGGAGACTTAATTCTACTAAAATAGAATCTACCTATCTATCTATTCTGAATATATATCAAGGGAGGAGAAAGAAAAAAGGTTTCCTCTGTTAGACAGATCATTTTTGGGAGAAATGTACTTTCCCTTTACACTGAGGAGTAGAGTTAGTGATTTATTATTGATCCTGACACAGAGAGCAGAAGTCTAACACAGTAGCTCTGCCACAGACTGCTCATTGACTTACTTGCTTAATGCTGCACTATTTAAAAAAAATCTGTTAATGTGCAGTTCTGAAAAGAATTCAATAATCTGATACAAATTCTGAGCTGGAGGAAACAGTTATACCTCCCACAGACTTCAAAGGCTGATTCGCATCCCTGCACTAGACATACCTTTTTTATCTCTCTGGGATGTATTTAATCCTGCCTCATCTCCTCTGCAGCTTCAGTGAAGATCCAACAAGAGAAAATCAGCATATTAAATACATGTCAGTTGTACTGAGCATCCATGAGACACATTTGGGCTGGACCAGTGGACATGTTCTCCTTGAACATGTGAAATTGTGAAGGCTGATACATTTATCTGCCCATCAGTCCCTTCTTCTCCCTTGTTCTTACTAAAAATCAGACACGGAGGAAGCTTCTCTGTTGCACTATTTCTAATATTTTTAAAGAAAAACATGGTAGAAMATACATGTGTGCATAAATGTATAAATTTTTGAGGTTTTCCTGTGGAAAAGAAATGGCATTGCAAGGATTAACAGTGCTACTGAAAAAGACAAGGCTGTTGGTTTCTGTTTTGTCATGAATTTTGTATTTTTTTTTTATTTTTTTTTTTTGGTTTATTGTGTTTTTTCCGCCAAAAACTACAACCTGGAGCACTATGATGAGACATTTGACTTGCAGGCTCCAGATCTAAAGCACCTGATGCATGTGCAGCTAAAAATACCCGAGTACCCAACAGCTAAAAATACCTTCTCTCCCCAGAGGCAGAACCTCAACATTTGTGTTATCCCCTGATTTCCCTTGAAAAACGGTGTTCCCTGAAGACTTTACTTCCCTGAGGGTCTAAAATAGCAGCCCCTTTAAAGGTACAAGCAAGACTAAGTTATGTAATGTCTGGGGTAAAAATATGAGAKTTTGAGTCACGATCCTGGCTCATGCAAAGCTCCCAGTAAAATCCTGAGCTTTGCCTCAAATATCTTCAGTGTCTTGTGMTGGTTTCACATTCAGTTGTTAAAGCTCTGGACCTGAGCAAGCCTCTTCATCCCCAAATTTACAGGCTGCTGGATTTATATTTGATCCCATCTCTCATTAGCATCAAGCTAATGAGCCTAATTGAAGGCCTTGGGAAACTTATTTACACTGCACTATTTGTAATCGCTGATAAATCCCTTGAAAAGAGACATCTGTTCCATATGCCCGGTGGGAATCAGAAAGTAACAATCTTTGTATGTAGGTAAATCACAGGGTATTAATAGATCTGAGAAGGAGCCGGCTGTGCAGGGATGAGGTGGAGGGAAGGAGTGGGCTGGTGAGAAACAATGAGAGTTTAACCAGGAAAACTCAGAATTTTTGTTGGTAATTGCTGCTTCAGGGGCTCAGTGCTGCACACAGATCTGCTCCCCTCAAAGGCAGGAGCTGTGGGTGGCTGGGCAGCTCTGGAATGGGAAAGACATCGACTGCAGTCCCCAAGAATTGCCTCAATTCCCAGGCAATGCAAGGGAAGCGTTGGCCTTGCAGGAAAACTGGGCTGAGTGTGGGGCTGTGTCTGGGGAGCAGCAGGTGAGAAATGTCTGCTTGCAAGTAGAAACTGCAGATTCCCTGGGTTTGATTTTGTCCAGATACTCCATAAAATAAAAGCAAAGAGCTTTTGAGAGAAGCAGAGTAGAGGATGTGAATCCACGCCAGAATGAACGGGGGATTGTCCTGGTGTGCTCTGCATTGGTGCAGCCTCACCCTGAGCACTGTGAGTATTCTTGGGCATCACTAAATGAGAGTAAAATCTACCAGAGGGTGTCCAAAGGAMAGCTAYAAAGTTGGTGAAGGGTCTGGAGGGGAAATGTGAGGAGCAGCTGAGGACACTTGGTCTGTCGAGCCTGGAGGAGACTGAGGGGAGACCTCAGTGGGGTCTGCAACTTTCTTATGAGGGGAAGAGGAGSGGCAGGCACTGATCTCTTCTCTGTGGTGACAGTGACAGGACCTGAGGGGATGGTCTGAAGCTGTGTCAGGGGAGATTTAGGATATCAGGAAAAAGTTCTTCAGCCAGAAGTTGGTTGGGCACTGGAACAGCTCCCCAGGGAAGTGGTCACAGCACCAGGCCTGACAGAGCTCAAGGAGAATTTGGACAACACAGGGTGGGATTGTTGAGATTGTCCAGCACACAGGAAGGAGTTGGATGATTTTGGATGAAGCTTGGGATTTTTGTGTGTCCTTTCCAATTCAGCATGTTCCAAGCCCCTATAATCCTTCACCATCATCTTTTGACACCTGAGGACAAAGAACGTCCCACATCCTGTGCTGCTGTGAACACCAGAGACTGCTCCACAATTAATGCTTCACGTTCGAGCTCTGGAAAGGAACAATTCTAACATTTTTAAACTCCCACTGATACACAAACTCTTGAATTCCATCACATGATCCCACTAACACCACTTCACAACATGTTCCTGCATCTTCCTTCCTCAGCARCGCCCATTTTCCATCCAGGTGTGGAGAAGATTTCTTCTATTAAACTTTGACAAACAGCTCATTGAAACACCCCCAATCAAGATTTAGTGCTTMGTGTAGCAATTGCAATTCTGGTTTTTATTATGTTGTTTTGATTGGATTTTTAATTTTCTTTAGCATATTCTTCCAGGCCCTTCTATCTCTAATTTGTCTCGATGGGCGTCTGTCACCCAGAATGAGATGAGTGGAGGATCARTTTGTCAACATCTTTCTGGAGCCATTTTCCATCAGGAGGATGAGGAAATCCAACAACCAGAATTAAACACCTTGTTCTGTGGCAATCAATTCTTTTATATACTGAAATGTACATATATATTTTTATATATATGAAGGTTTAATATTCTCCATCTGTTAACACCCCAGAGCTGCAGCAGAAGGCTCCTATACTCCATACTGAAACATAACAAACCCTCTTCTTGTAAATTGTCCCGAAAAAAAGCCAAAACCAGACCAAGAGCAAAACCTCAGAAAACAAAAAAATAAATAATAATTAAAAATAAAGACAAAAAACCCATACTTAAAAAAATCCCCACATCACCCAAAGGGGATCCTGTGATTAAGTGTGTGTTATAGTCATAAAAGCCAAAGGCAAAGGGCTATTAGTGTACCCTTGAGATCACTTAGAGAAACCCAAGGGAAATGCTCCTGTATTACTGTCAAAGTAACACACAAAGAAACTATGTCTCTGAATACCCTGGAGGGACGAAAAAAATGTTTAAAAAATGAGTTCTTTCCAGAGGTCAAATATTAATGATTTGTGTGTATGTTTTCTATTGAAATTTCATTTTCTCTGTTCCAGCCTGGACAGGGAAAAATATCAGGAGACGAAAGTTTGATTAAAATAAACGAATCAACACAGAGCTGCGTGCCAGGGTGAAGCTAATGCATGAGATTATAGAGTGCGACAGCTGCAATATTAATAAGGTGAAAAAGAAGAAAAAAAGTGATAGAAACCTCACAGACTGATCTTATTTGGCTTGATTGTTCCTGCATTATCTCTAGGAAAAAAAGCCAGGAGAACTGGACAGAGAATGATCTCTGTTATTCTGGATATTCTTGTTTTCTGATTCTCTGGTRTGAYTAAGCAGAAATGGAGAAGRAGRGGGAGAAAAAAAWWWAAAAWWRRMMKWAKKGRAWTWWWRRAWKGKTWRGSTTKGRARSMAWTTTWAAAWYMWYYWRKYCMAMCCCCYKSMWKGGSMRGRAMMRSYTYCMMYWRRMCMRGRTKSYYMRRAMRRAAAARRAARRARAAAWAAARARAAAWAAWWAAAAAAAAAAWAAWWAWAARMARAAAAAAAAWWAAAWMRMWAAWMMWRRARRRARRARAAWRWRAASMTARGTGGTAAAAGTRAGGTWGGGAAGGARGAKAGGAARACTTTYGGYTGCAAATATTCAGGATGACAGGCAGAGAGCAGAGGAGGGCAGGAGGGAGGGACGCTGACTCTGAGCAGAGCCTGACTCGGGGAATCCTTGGTGTGAGAGCCCTGTCCAGGCAGAGTTACAGCTGCAGGATTTGTGGCTGCCCAGGGTTGATGGCAAAGTCTCCCCGTGCGCTTGGCTCTGCTGGCAATTTGTAATAATGAGATTCATTAGCRCCTCGTGCTCCGCTGGAAACGCTTCCAAAGGTTCCACCGGAGCCGCGCAAATGAGTATTTACTGAGGTGGCACTTCATTAGCTGCTCCTGCCCTGMCGTGTAATATGGGATAAATTACGAAATAAATGAGTACCTGGTGCGGCCAGCATCGCACCCAAACTGCCTGCCCTGCTCACTGCTCCACCGTGCCGGCCATCAGCTGCACAGGGTTCTGTTTCAGAGCTGAAAAGATGCTGCTCCTGGCCAAAAAAAATATCCAAAACATGTGCAACGTTTCAATTTCCAGGTACAAAATTGATGGCCTGTATGAAAGAATGGATTGTCTCAAAAACTTGAACCAAGTCTCCTCTCCTAGATAGCAAGAGGCAGGATGACAGGAAATGGCTTCAAGTTGCACCAGGGGAGGTTTATATTCGATATTAGGAAAAATTTCTTCCTGGAAAGATTTGTAAAGCCCTAGAACAGACTGCCCAGGGAAGTGGTAGATTCAGCATCCCTGGAATTGTTCATAAAACATAAGGATGTGGCACCTGAGAACGTGAGTTAATGGTGCATGTGGTGGTGGTGCTGCATTGATGGTTGGACTTGGTGATTTTTGGTCTTTTCCAGCCCCCAAAATTCCATGATTCTATGAATAGCTTGTTCTGCGTGGCTTGACATTTTCTCCAAACCTTGTGAATCCACAGAACCCACAGAACAAAACTTCCCTTTGCAGTCTCCCCTGCTTCCATCCCTTTCGTTTCTGACCATATCTTTCGTGGAGATTTCTCTCAACAGTGCCAAGATCTCAGGTGTTGAGAGCAGGAAGAACCCACAGTTCAGGCAAGGATCTCAGGGACCCAGAGCTCAGACTTGGCCTGTTTGGGGGACCTGGGGCCCAAACCCATTTGAGGCAGGTGACAACACCCCGTTATTTTTCAGTTCTCCTCCAGCCTTAAAAGATGCCAGTTCCAGCTGTTGCAGCCAAAATGAAGTTGTTTCGTACTAACGGGTTAAAACTGAATGTCAAACCCTATTCTGCAGTATTTTTTACTTCTCTGTYGAAATGAGGCTGTTCCTGTGCCTGTGTGGAGCTGACACTGCATGCTCCCAGCCTRTGAAGTGTGGCACGTTCCCTGTCATTTACATTGCGAGGCAAAGGGTGGCAAGGAGGGGTCTTTCGAGTGAAGCTTTGGGCCAAGACAAGTAGAAACTTGAAGTCTTGCAAATTGCTTTCTGTGGGATTTCTAATAACACAGAGCCTTCTGCAGCTACTGGGATGTGAAGAGGCAAACACAGACCTTATCACTATTAATTAAGCCTGTGAAATGCAGGTGAGCATTTTCAGCTAACGATGATGCAGGCAGCAGATTTCCCTGCCCGGATTCTGCGGGGAGGCTGCAGTGTTCTGGTGGACAGGAAGGCACCATAACCCCGTTCCTCGGAGGCTGCATTGTCAGGAGGTTCCATGRTGAGTTCTATGGGCTCCAGCAGATCCTGGATCCATTAACCTTCACGTTAGGCAGGATGAGAGGTGCCTGTGAGGTTCTGATGTGTATTGAGCAATTTTCCCCACAGCACCAGCTAATCACCCATTTCAGACATAACTATTCAAGCATGGGGCTCAAATATTTCCTGAGGCTCCTCCATCCCACAGCAATTTTGGTTTACACTCATYATCTGGATGAGCTGAGACCTCAGGACAACCACAAGCTGTCACATAACTCTTTGGGATACTTCACTTAACTCTCAAGACCTTTACTTTTGTACTTTGGGGTTTGCACAGCACCTTTTAGGCTATTTTGGGGTGCAGCACAGTCTCTGGCAATCCTCATTTTACAGGGAAGAGTCAYAGAAATCAGATTGGATATTGGGAAACTAGGAAATTAGATTGGATATAAAGAATAAAATCTTTATTGTGTGGGTAGTGAGGAACTGGCACAGTTGCCCAGAGAAGCTGTGGCTGTCCCATCCCTGGAAGTGTCCAAGGCCAGGTTGGATGGAACTTGGAGCAACCTGGGATAGTGGAAGGTGTCCCTGCCCATGGCAGGAGGTTGGAAATGGATGATCTTTAAAATCCCTTCCAACCAAAACCATTCTATCTGAAAGACTTGGGGAGCTGGGAAGATCTGGAATGGTATATTTAAAGCCAAACACTTCTAAAAGATGTAGAAAACCAGTTTTACTTATTGTTTTATAAATCCCTCCTCCTCTGGCTTCAAATTTTCTTCAAGCAGAGCACCATGAAGGACAACCCTTCAAACAGAAGTAATGAAAACATAAAGCAAAATTATATTTAATTATTTTCTTTTTAAAAAAGGTAGATACAGCAGTTGGAAGTGATGCAACCATGGCTAAGATGAACATCATCAGAGGAGGCTTTGGGGGTTATTTTCAGTGCTCTGGGTGTAAAACTCCAGAAAATCCTTAATGGGTACCCCATCATGTCATTGTCCCAAAATCAGAATAAATCAGTGCAGTTCCAGTGCAGCCTCCTGCCTTCAGTGATATCGAATCACACCACAGACAAACCTCCAACACAGGCAAAAAAACATGTGTGATAAATATTCATAACCAATCACTGGGATTTGTCCCAAGCTTTTGGCCAGCCCTGGACTTGATGGGAAAACTATTTTCATCACTTTTAACCCTGGAGCTGCCGCACCTCACCTAACATCTCTCGAGGGTTTCCAGGGTACTTTATAGCTCCTATCTGTCTCAAGACTGCAAATATCCAAGGATTTAGCAACCTGAACATCCCACCCCATGAATGCCTTCCTATGTTTAGAAAGTCATCTTCTTTTCCCCATCTCTTTCTCATTTTACAGATGCATTTCCCAAGATTCTACTCCATGCACAGACTTTTATGCAAATTATTTTGTTTATTTTTATGATGTATGYAAATGAAGTCTTTGCTCTGAACATTCTTTATGGCGCTATAAATGTAAGAAGAGATCTTGAATTAGCCCTTTTCTTTGTCAGAGTGGCATTAAAACCAGCTGAGGGATTCAGAGGCTTAAATGCGCAAGCASTTGGGTATAAAACTACTTTTATATCTTGTAAAAATTAAGGGTTTGGGCTGAGGTATTTGAGCATTAAAACAGAATCTCGAAGAAGCTTAAAAAACCCACATTTTGTTCAGAGTTAAATGGAGATCAAGACAAGAAATCAGTGAGTGAAGCAACCTGTGGTTTAACAACCTCTCTCCTTTTAGTATTCTTTTTCCTGTATTAACTGGGAACTTCTAGCAGGAGCTAAAGATGGCAATTCCAGCAGGAACTGAATAAACAGGATGATGCTCTTTCACTTTTTTCCCTGCCTTATACACTCCATTCTCTGCATTTTCACATTGTACCCAATAGCCCACACTACTCTAAAAATAGGTTTACTTGGCAAAATATAACATCAGATAAGCTCCAGTTTTACACAACGGGGACAAAAGGAGGTGCAAAGGTAGGGAGGAATCAGAAACAAGGAAGAACTGRAATAACAGGAGCAGATGAGGGGAGATCAGAGGCCAAGGACCACTGAGGAGCTCTGAGGTAAACACTTGACTTTTCCTCTAATTTTGTGTAACTCAAGCTGCTGCTCAAATACATTTCWTTTCCCTCCCTAATCTGACTGTCCTGTTCATGGAAAAAAGGAAAGTATATCCCAGTCTTTTCCCACAGAGAGGGATATAAATTCCTGTCATTGGAATAGTGGAGTAAAAAAAGTCAATCAAGACAAAACTCCCACTTTGCAGGTGATCAAGATCAATATTCTTCCCTGCAGATATTCTACACTTCACAAGTGACTCTTTAATGATTGAAGGGAGAAGGTGTAGGAGATGCTGGCACTTGCACAGGGTTATTCCCCATGGTTAAACAGAATCTCTACATTCATAGATACGGATAAATATTTTCTCTTACTCTGCCAATTTACAGTAGAATGTGAAAACGTAAAGGTTATTCCATTCAAAACTTCTCCTCCTTTCACAGAGCCAAAAGAACACTGTTGATTCCTGCCCCATGGTAGGGGGTTGGAACTGGATGATCTTTAAGGTCCCTTCCAAACCAAAGCATTCTGTGATTCTATGACTCCATAACATTTTCATAATATCAGCAGTCTTAAACATACTAATATGGAAAAACAAGAAATTCACTGCTCTAACTTTCTTGAGGAAACTCAAGTAATTTATATTTTTATATCAGTGTGTTTTGATCAACACAACTAAAGAAAAAAAAAAAAAAGCTACCTAGCATATGTAGCAAGGAATAGGAGAGGCAAAGAAAATCTTATTCTATAAACTTTTTCTCAAATTGTTTGAATGGCCAGGAAGGCTCTGTGAAGACAGAATTGATTGTCTGTGTTTGGGGTTCAAACACAGTTGGGAAAGAACTGGTGCTGGAACTGGGGAATTGCTGTGGGAACAGGTTTAACACACGGTAAGAGGGAAAATATAGAGGAGGCTGGGTGAGGGAAAAGCTTTGGAGAGCTCAAGGGTTTAAGTATGAAAATATTCATGTTGACATGGTGCCAGAGGTTCCCAGTGTCACTTGCAAGGAGTAAATATAACCYAAAGCTCCTGTGAGGAGAATTGATCTCCCAGCCAGATGTACAGCTGGCAGGAATTTGCTTTGAAATGTCAATAAAGTCAATTTGTATTTAGTGTGAATACAGACTTATGGACACAGCAGTTCTAGACCTTTCTGCCCCAGAAGGTCCAGATTGTCATCTCTGCTTCTACTGGACCATGGAATTTTGTTTTTCTTTGCAGCAGCCCGTGATGGCACCTGTCTTGCTGGACATAATTTAGCACATTCCTGCTCCTCTTTCTGTCTTGGGGTAGTTTTATTGTTTTCACTTTGTCTGACAAATAAAAAGTTGTTTTTTTTCACTTTCAATGACCAATATTCATCTTGTATCAGTGGGAAGGGATTGCTGAAACCCTTTTTCCTCAGAGGAAARCACTCATTCCAGAATGTTTTCTTCTAAAATTGTCTCTAAACCAAGACACTTCCCAAAGAACATCCCTTGCACTGATAAACATTGAAAGTTTATTAGAATTAATTTAGCCTTGACTGCRCAACCAGTTCCTGTCTCCAGTTGCYCAAACGCAGAAGAAGAGATGAACATGTCTTTGCTTACAGAGTGATTGTTTCTGAGGCCAGTTCTAGACCAGGTCCCTGGGTAATTCTTGTCCATACTCACTCTTCTGGACCTCAAAATGCTTCCACTGTGCTCACATCACATCTACACTGCACCWCCTACAACACAGGACAGAAATCCTCAGGCACTGAGGAGTGAAAAGCTCAAAGATCTGCAGGGATGAGTCTCATGGAGGAAAARGAGGCTCAAGAAAGTTGATTAGTGTTCAAGGGATACATTTTTCAAGTTCAAGAAAGCTTCCATCCCAGTGAATAAGAAGTTAGATTAGAAAAAGCAGTTTTATTGATGAAGAATTAAAACCTCAGTGAGACAAAGCACCTTACTCAATATTTTTTCTGTCAGGAACTGACCTGAACTCAGATTCAAATAATTTTTGTAGTGATGAGGAAATTCCCTTCTTTAGAACTCCAGCTCCACTACAATGAAAACAAAACAAGCCAAAACAATTCAACCCAAGATTTTTATAGAGCCAGACAAAAGTTCTACCAATGTTACTGTAAAAAAATAAGAGCGAAGAGTTTGCCTGCTGAGCTGTATCGCTGAGCTTGTAGCACAGATGCCTGCAGTAAGCTCTGTGGGACTCTGAATTCTCCCATTCAGAGTCCAAATATGGGTATTTCCATGAATATATCTGCCACATCCACAATGGCAGTTGCAAAAGAAAAGAAATTCCTATTGTGCAGAAAGCATGGAACTGAGAATAACAGTGAAAGTGGCACCATTTATAGCATTTAATGAGATGCCCTCACCTGGAATATTGTGCTCAAGTTTCACCGTATTGCCTCAAAATTGAAATGAAATTAAATGAAATGAAGTGCCATGAAATAAAATATAGTCAATAGAAGGGGAGAAGGAGGCGGAAACAGGCAAAGAAAATGATCAGAAGCCTGGGAGAACTTGTAAGAAAAGAGAGAGAAGAGAAGAGAAAAGAGAAGAGAAGAGAAGAGAAGAGAAGAGAAGAGAAGAGAAGAGAAGAGAAGAGAAGAGAAGAGAAGAGNGAAGAGAAGAGAAGAGAAGAGAAGAGAAGAGAAGAGAAGAGAAGAGAAGAGAAGAGAAGAGAAGAGAAGAGAAGAGAAGAGAAGAGAAGAGAAGAACAAGCAATTTCATTTGGGGTAACAGTCACAGAATTGTCATTGGCACAAAGAAAGCCAGGCAAAAAGAGAGGGAAAGGATAGGGGGAAGGGAATCTGGGAAAAATTATGACAGCACAGCCTTGTGAGAATAGGACAGGAGACAGAAAAGGGTAGATTAGCATTTTGTGCCATAGATTACCAAGTAGATTTCCTAAATTGCAACTCCTGCTTTTGTTTTATGAAGGTTTGAAAGCCTCATCTCTTTGCAAATCTTAAATAAGCAGGTGAGGCAGATGGAATTTGTTTTACAAGTGTGAATTCCTCTTGTAAGAAAAGCCAAATTAAATTAATGGAATGAAATTAACAAAAGGAGATGAGATTAACAGCAAGGAAGAGAAACATCTATCTCATGTACATGGCTACATGGTTCACATATGTCTGAAATAAAGTTTTATTGCAAATAATACAACACCATGCAGCACATAATTAACTCTTCTGGCCACAAAATATCCCAGATTTCCTACAAGCTTTCACAAGCATCAGAAAAAAACTCTCTTCCTAAGCCATCCAAGTGAGTTTTATCCTTTGCTGGTGCAGACTCTTAMAGTATTTCAAAAGTTTAAGGAAAGACCCCATCACATCCCAGAACATCCCCTAAACACCGACTAAAACCTTTAATGTCTTCAGCCAGGATCTACAGCAAGCTGCTGGGTACAGAGGGCCAGGAAATGTCCAATGCATCACAGAGGATTTTGGGGGGTTTTGAGTAATTCCTGGGCTTTGCAGAAGACCATCTGATCAGAAGTGAATRTCTTATCCTAAATACGCACAGAATTATGAGGCCTTGGGGCTGGGAGCATATATGGGATGTGAAAAAGCATAACCAAATCTTTTTGACAGGCTCCTTTTTGTTCTGGTGTTTCCATGTTCCCARTGGTCCTGTCACCGCTGCTCAATGCGCTCTGATCATGTTGTGATCACCCCTTGGGAAGAAGTTTGACTTAAATCTTCCCTTCAACCCCCTTTCCTCGAGCTGGGCTCARTGTCAAGGAAGCTGGAGCTGGGAGAAAGACACTGGGAGTTGAATAAACTTTTCTATCACGGGATTATTTTATGTTCATATTTATGCTGCTAAAAAAATMTCTGCTCTGGGCTTTGACTGCCCCAATCCTTGTCCTGGATTGGCTCCTCTGAAATGGATCAGGCTGGTCCTTGGTCAAACTGTGGTGCCTCCATAGCTCCAAGATGTGGAATTATGGAATCATCAAGGTTGGAAAACCCCTCCAAGATCWTCAAGTTCAACCATTAACCCAGCACTGGCAGGTCCATCACTAAACTGAGTCCCCAAGCACCACATCTGCAGCTTTTGGAATGCTCCAAAGGAGGGTGATTCCACCCCTTCCCTGGGCAGCTTGTCCCAGTGTCTGACCACTCTTCTGGTGAAGAAATTTTCCCTAACATCCAATCTAAATTTCCACTGGTGCAACTTGAGATCTTTTTTTCTTGYCCTATTGCTTGTTACCTGGGACAAGAGACTGACCTCACCTGGCTCCACCCTCCTTTCAGGCATTTACAGAGAGTGAGAAAGTCTTGTCTGAGCCTCCTTTTCTCCACTCTCAGCTCCCTCAGCTGCTCCTCACCAGACTTGGGCTCCTGACCCTTCCCCAGCTCTGTTCCCTTCCCTGGATTTTCTCCAGCCTCTTATTATCTTTGTTGTTATGAGGGGCCCAAAACTCATCCCAGGTTCCAAGCTGAGGCCCCACCACTGCTGAGTACAGTGGGAAATAATTATCAAGGTTTATGCGTAGGGGTTTTGTTGTTTTGTTTTTTTTTTCATGTCAAAGCTTCCTGAAACACCTGAAAACTTTGCTGCTGCCCACCATGGCTGGGTTTTATGACAAGAGTGTATGAGGAGATTGGAAGGTCACAGTGGAAATCTAGTGAAGTGTTGGAGTGCTCTGGATGGGGCAAGAAACTAAAACTGGTCTGTTCCCATTCACACAAAGGGGATTCATCCCACAACCCCTCAGGTTTCACCTTGGAGTGGACCATTTGATTCACACAAATAAAAAAAAAATAAAAATAGAGGCAGATAATTAATATTTATGCAGTGTGGATGATCAGGGGCCAGGGTGTGGGAGTGATTTGGCAGTGTAGATGCATTTKCTGCAGTTGCCTTTGTTTATTCCCCCATCCTTTATCTCATGCTGATGTTTACAACACAAGGTTCCCGAAGCAGGAACAAATTCTCCCCATGGATTTGGGTAATGCCTGRTAGGAGAGGTCTGTGATCTCAGCTAAAACTTACTGTCATATCAATACCAACATTTTATCTTATAGATGGAAGAATCTCACAGGACATTATATTTTAAGTGATTTACATAGGCTGGGATTGCTCTGTCTGCTCCTGAAATGCTGCAGCCTCTGGGGAGGAAGATTTTGGCCTATAAAGAACATACAGACAGTGCATGAGGGAATTGGGATTGAGCAGTGATCTCTCTCTCTCCCCCTCTCTCTCTCCCTCTCTCTCTCTCTCTCTCTCTCTCTCTCAGAAACTTGTTCCTCAACTGCCTGCACTTAAAGGAATTTAAAATGCTGCCCATAAAATAGATGCTAAGCAAGGAAACCAGCAGTCTGCAGAATAGGTCGTACACATTCTGCAAACAGCTATTGAGGGAGAAATATTGCCATAAATTGTGTAAAGCGCAGTGTGTTAAGTCAGAGGCACGGTTCTGGAAATCACAACAGCAGCTGGAAGGCTGATTTGTACATTTTGGGTGCCGTTCCACGCAGAGCAGGTTGTTTGATTGACCTGGCAACAGCAGTTCCTGTTGTTTTCCTCTACCACAGCCATGCCCTGTGGGTAGGAATGGATGCACCCCTGTGGGAAGGAATTCTTGCACAGAGAGGTCTATGGCTGCCTGTCCCTGGAAGTGTTCAAGGCCAGGTTGGATGAGGCTTTGAGMACCTGATCTAGTGGGAGGTGTCTGTGGTCAGGGTAGAGGGTTGTAGGAAAAGTCCTTTCCAACCCAAACCACTCTGTGATTCTATGATTCCATGAAATTTGGCCCAGGTTGAACAAACTGAAYGTTAATATCGGGCGCATTGATAACAAAGAGTTTTTGGATCATTTTCTGGCCTCATTCCTCACAATCTGCTCGGGTTTGGACACAAAACCTCATACTCCTAACTCTTCCCCTCTGTGTTTACCACCACCTTCATGGCTGCTTGTTTTTATGCCACCAGCAACAGAGCATCTGACAGAAGTGCCAGCATCCATCCCTTCCCAAGGATACAGCAGGTGACATAAATCCTCACCAGATGATTGGGTTTGACCATTTTAGGCATCCAAGCAGGACTTCCATGGCTTTCAAGACAATCTGGCTGTTGCACACATAGGCAAAAATAAATTAATAAAACACCTGGCTTCAACTGGTTTGAAAATTTACCAGCTCAGCCTCAAACTGGATTTGCTTCCCTGTGCTGTACTGATGATAAGGGAAAAATATTTAGAGTAATTTGCAGTTAAAAGGTAGGGAGCTCAGCAAGCTCAGAGCTTCTTGAATACAGAGAAAATTGATTTTTCCCAAAAATAGCTGATGGGGAATTTCTCTGCCATTTATACAGCTCCAGTGGTAGATGACTGCTTCTAGCTTGATGTARGAAATCTGCTAAGGAAAGAACAAATGGGAGTGTGACAAAACATCCCCCTGCAGTTCTTTCAGCAGTGTCAGCATCTCTCTGTGAGGGATGCAGCAATCATCATTTTAGGGTTCATCTCCATATTTCACTCCCAGACCAGAAGCAACTTGTCCCTTCCCACTGGTGAGATTCCAGGTGATTGTTTGGATTTGTCTGCTCTGTGCAGAGAGTAGGGATGGGGATCACACTGGGAGTGGCTTCCTAAGGGAGACAAGAAAAAGAAACACTGAAAAGTGTTTTGGGAGGCTCTGATATCAGGGAAAAGTCAGGAGCTTCTGCCAGATTCCGGGATGTCACCTTYCTTGAATACTGAGGACTTTATGGATTCAGCATTCTATTTCTGGAGGCCAGAAGCAAACAATGAATCTAAGTCAAATGAAATGGGATTTTTCTTCTGATTCTGAGTAAAGAGTAAGCTACTCATAAATCAAAGCTAATTTTGGACTGCAGACCCCCTTTAGTCACCAATATTCTTGAGGGGTTTTTCCTCATGAGGACAAAACTGGGTCTGCTGKGAAGGAAGGCTTCTAGGAAGTTTTCTCACCCTTTTGTGGGAAGAAGTTTTTATCCTGAATTACCACCCAAACACTATTTGCATTTTACCATACTCCTCATTCAGATCTTTTTTGTTTTTCCTTTAGCTGACAGATCAATACAGAGAATTCAGAAGCTGTTAAAAAAAAAGCCCAAAAAAACATGTGCAAGCAGGATTCTGAATCATAATGTATAAGACATGTGTTTGCCCCCTGAGCAGCAGACAGTGAGGATATAATTGGCAGATCTTTTTCTTCTTCATGCACTCTAACTTTGCCAAAAGCAAACTGACAGGGAAGCTGAGAGAACAGCAAAAACTTCTCAGGTTTCAGAGGAARCCATGGCCTGCAGCTTAGCCCCAGTTTGCAGAGAGTAGGTAAGTGGAATGTTAGTTAAATGTGGAAGGCCAGAGTGGTCTAGAATTCATCTTCCTTGSGACAGCTGTAGGGAATTAAATGTGAGCACTACCTTGTTTTTGAACCATGAGTTCACAAATCTGAAACCCCCAGGAGAATAAGCAATGATTTCCTCTGGGAGGGATGGCAGGGGAAGATGAAGATGACATTCAGGGCCAATGAACCAGAGAACCAGAGAATGGTTTGGTTTGGAAGGGACCTCAAGGATCATCTTATTCCAATCCCCTGCCATGGGTAGGACACCTTTCACTAGATCATTTTGCTCCAAGTTTCATCCAAACTGGCCTTGAACACTTCCAGGGATGGGGCAGCCAAACTTCTCTGGGAAACCTGTGCCAGGGCCTCACCACCCTCACAGAGAAGAATTTCTTCCTAATATCTTATTTAAACCTTCCCTTTGTCAGTTTGAAGCCATTGCCCTTTGTCCTCTCACTTCAGGCCCTTGTCCAAAGTCCCTCTCCAGCTCTCTTGGAGCCCCTTTTGGCACTGGAGAGGGTTTTATGGTCTCCCTGGAGCCATCTCATCTCCAGGCTGAAAAACCTCATTTCTCTCAGGTGTCTCCATAGGAGAGGAGCTCCAGCCCTCTTACATAGCCCCATCCGAGACAAGTTGTTAATTAGCCCTGTAGCTTTCCTAATGCAATTCCCCAACACAGGAGTCAGTGATGCAACAATGAATGACAGGACAGGAGGAGGACAGGATGGAGGAGGACAACAACGGATAAACTTCTGCAAAATCACATCCTTTTATCTCTCGTGCTAAGTCCTAAATTCTCCTTCAATATCCCATCAGCAAGGAAAAAATCAGTCAGACCCTGCATGACATCCAACTTGAGGGTTTAACCTGTGGCTTCCTCATTTTTCTGCACTTTAATGATATTTTCCGCAGAGGAACTGCACCTCGTTGCAGTGACGTCAGGAGAAAGTGTTCCAATCAACTCCATAAAAGTCACTACTGAAGGCCTGAAAAGAGCAATATCACTCTCAAAATGCAGAACTGTGAAGCCTTACAGCTGCTCCRTGGCTTGGGAGGTTTTGATCAGGCTGTTTGTTCTACCAAAACTAAGTTCAAATCCCACGAGAGTTGTTTTTCATGTGTGTTTCATTTTGAGTGTGTGTATGTGTGTTTTTACACTGCCCATGGCTGGTTTAGACCTTGAGAACAAAGACCCAGGAAGGGGGTGACCAATCTCTATAAAGAAATAAACAAGAGAATCAACATCAGGGAGGGAAAYAAGCTACTTACAGCAACTGCAAAAGTTGTCACAAGGAGAAATTCWTTCAAACTAGCCACAAAGACATGGAGATAAAAATTAGAAGGCTGTCAACATAAGAGTTGTGAAGCTGTGGAACAGCCACAGTGGGAAGTGATGTGGGAAGGAACAAACTGATAGGTACCAAGATAGAAACTGATGCATTTATATTCTTAAATAATGAATAAATAATGCYGGTTGCGTGCACTCAGTATCAACCAGCTCTCCTCTCCCTGTTAGCACACAAATTTTAGGGACCCAAGCATGGTTTCTTGGTTTAAATTGGCATATTTTCCCCAGTTTTTTCTCCTCCAGAGAATCAATAAGTAAATACCAACATAAATAATAAATCTGAGTGGAGAAAAAAAAAATAAAAAAATGAAAGCACCTAGAAAAATCAGAGAATGAACCATCCTCCAACCCCAGAAGAATTAGGAGCTGGATTGCAAAGAAAGCCACCAAGCACAGGGACTGAATGTCCCTGAAGCCCTGGCTGTGAATGTTTCATCTGTCCTTACAACAAGGAACTGAGCACTTTTAACAAACTATACAATGTTCACAGATCAGACCCAGTGACATATGACTGACATGTGAGAAATATTTGGTTCAGTTGGGGAAACACTGAGAAATTGAGATTTTTTTTTCCCTGCTTTTTACCTCAGAAGAAAGGCTTAAAAAAAACATCCAGGCAAGCTCCACAAAAAGGGGTTTTCTTAGAAGAAGACTGACMCACTTAGGTTTATTTTTAATAGATCTGGAAGACCTGAGATCTTTCAGAGGCTAGAAAAATAAAAGTAAATAGCATAACCTYGTTTTACTCTGTAAATGGTGTAATGAGATGAATACTGGAAAACTGCTTTCAGGGACAAAAAAAAATAAAAAAGAGATAGTGGGTGGGAAAAATAAGCAAATATTATTTTTGAAGCTGAAGTAAAGTCTTCCAGGAGATAAAGAGATGAATTTATTTCTTAGGACGGCTTTTGCTTTTATGCAAAAAAATGAGAGCAGGTTAAGATGTGTGGCTGGGAGTGTGACAGAATATTGTGCCACACTGGGGATTAGGGCATCTGGAGCTGAATTCAGGTCTCACTTTCTTATCTGTGTTTACTTGTAACGCTCAGTTTGGTGAGTACTGAGATACACTGGTTTGTTCCAAATAACAACAACCTGATCATGCAGCAGCACCTTCACCCTGGCTGTATCCAAACAATTTCTGCATCTTTTAATGGAAAATAAAGACATCGATGACAAAAATTTGCTGCCATTGTTACACTTCAGGATATAAACAAAGCAAGAGTAGCAAGTTGTCCAAATTATGAAGAATTTTCYGTAATTATAGTGGGCCAAACTGTTTTTCCTCTGGTAATGGGAATGCAGAACACCCAAATCCTGGTTCTTAGAAGCATAMAATTAGAGAACCATTAAAATTGGAGAAGACCATTAAGATGATCAAGTCMAACCATCAAYGCACCACCATGTTCTCCACTAAGCCAAGCCATGTCCTCAAGTGCCACATCCACATGGTTTYTGAACACTTCCAGGGAAGGTGATTCKAMCACTTCCATGGGCAKCTTGCTTCATTCATTCACAAMCCTTKCCAWAAAGAMATTTCTCTTAATACYRAACCTAAACATCTCCAATGCAGCTTGTGGCCAGTTCTTCTTGTCCTGTTACTTATAACCTGGAAGAAGAGAGCAACTCTCATCTCACTAAAACCTTGTTTCAYGTATTTCTAGRGAGCAATAAAGTCTCCCCTCAGCCTCCTTTTCTCCAGAGGAGGCTACTGAAYTTTCTTCCCAAGATTTTCTTCCTCTGGTAGMAAGCACAGAGCAAAGTCCCTGTCTYAAGGAAAACTTGGCAGTGTTTGTTTCTGCAGCAAAGTGCAGCAGGASAGCCATTGATGTCCATAAATAGTGGAGAAGTAGGAAGAAAAGAGCCATAAAGTTCCTGCACACTGATGGGGAAGTGGAAAATAAGTGAATTACCTGAAAGGAGGCTGTGGTGACGTTGGGGATCAGCCTCTTTTTTCCAGGTAATGTGGTAGAGGACAAAGGGAAGAAGCTTCAAATTGCACCAAGGAAGGTTCAGGTCAAATAAATGGGAAAAATACCTGTGTTGAAAGAGTGGGTGATAATTAAAACAGGCTCTCCAGTGAAGTGGTGGAGTTACCAAAAATGGAGTAGACACAGAACTTTGTGATATGGTTTAGTGGATGTGCTGGTGTTTGGTCATAGGTTGGACTTGATTTTGGAAGTCTTGTCCAATCATAACGATTCTGTGATTCTAAGATAGAGCTTCCAGATCCCATCACTGGCTCCTTAATTATTCCTCCTGTGACTGAGAAAACCCTCATGGCATTTGGCACCCAAATGCAAAGAAAACTTCCTTCATATTTTCTCCCTCTCTCCCTACTTCAGAAGGGATGATAAACACGCTTGAGCCTTCACCTTTTACACCTGTGTTTAAAATTGCTAAAATAGCTGCTGGTTCTGTAGAGGTTCCCTTTGTTTCAGAGTCATTACACATTGTACACAGCAGCAAAAAGGAAAAAAAATATAAAAAAGCAAGAGGAGTCTGCAAGTGAAACTCCGCCACGTTTATTGTCATTTCATGGGTTYCTAACCAAAGAAGAGACTTCACAAAGCTATTAATTTGCTCAATTATGGTTGATAGATGTTAGCTCTTTCATTCCTGGGAATCCATCTCTTTCCTCAAAGCTTGTCAACGAGTCCCTGAGTGACACTACAACCTTCACCAGTGACAGATCTCGGGGCTTCATTACGGAAGATTTTTACATTGTTCARTGATTTGTGTGTCAGTAGGTGCTGCACACTCACAAATCTACATGCAGAGACGGGAGAAGGAAAGACAGTGTGACARTTTGGTTTCTTCTGCATTTTCTGCCGCGGCGTAAAGAAACATGTTGCTCAATCTTCATAAAAGAAGAGAAGTTTGATAACACAGCCTGTCCTCAGCAATTCAGCCCAATCAGATCCAAAGTGATCATTAGCTGATGTATTCCATGACAAATTGTCCACCTACTACAATAAGCAGAACCTTTCATACCRATTGCACCCATGAAATGGTCTCGAGTTAAATAAGATCATTACAGCTAAATTATACGTGAGGGAAAGAGAAATTAACAGGCAGGAGCTGGGGAGAGATGAGCTGTTTTCAACTCGTGTTTGAAATGAGTCAGAACAAATGGGACACAAGGAAAAAGTCAGAGCTGTAGGGAAGACACCAGCAGCAGAAATAGCCCAGGAAATGCCTGCTAATAATGAAAGAGAGGACAATTGTGGCAGAGGCTGGTCTGCCTCTATGGTGAGTTTTACAACACAGAAGGATCATTTTAAACTGGATTGTTTCATGAATGAGGGAGTTAAGAGGAAATGTTTGAGGCAGAGGAGAGAGTGGACTTTGTCTTTTCAATAAGTGGCAATAGCATCTGTGCTTATCCTTGATGAACAGCAATAGCAAAAGATGGTGATAGCAGTAATGAAGGCCAGAGGAGAGCTAATTAAATTCAATTTATTATTATTACTCTCTATTYTCCCGTGTTCCATGCTGATTATTACATATCTGTTTCATAACTGAGCTCCTCCTGCTGTGCTGCTTTCTAAGCTGAACTGACAAGCATTTGGAGCTTCCAGGATGCACCAGGTAAAGCCACTTTGTTCGGGGTAAACATTCAGATTGGAAAATGACTGCTGATTCCTGAAAAAAAAAAAAAAAAATCTGGGAATTAACCCACAGGGGACTTCCCAAATCCTAAATTAGTATTGAAATTAGGAGGAAACAAAGTTTAAAACTCTGATTAGGGCACACAGCTAAGGATAAAGGCGAGTTTGCATTGCAGAGGGGGTGGAGGGTGTTTGATGGGTGATCTTGCACTGCAGCCTGTCCTATAGAGATCCCAACAGATCCTTAGAGCAGGAATCAGTGAGGTCCTGGAGCATTACACAGCACACAGGAAGGGTCAGGGGGAGAAATTGCCCACTTCTGGTGAAAATCTCYGAATCTAGAGAGTAATAGTGAACTAGAGAGTAATAGTGAAGTTGGAAGAAAAAAAAGTATAGGAAGAACTATAAAGTTACATGGAAAGAAAATGGCTAAAATATAGCTTGACACTTCACTATCACACTTAGCTTTTGTGTTTTTTTTCCTTTACTTTCATTTTTTTTTATTATGTTAAGCAAAATTCTTATATGAAGCAGAAAGGCTCCACTGGATCCAATAAATCTGCTCCACTTTATCCAGCCTACGATTCAGGCTGACTTTCTGCTGTGACCTACCWTTGTCTTTCTACTTCACTACTCTTTATTGCTTGATTCATTCCCTGTAGACACCAACACAGARGTTCTTAAAGAAGGAGGTGATTGTGATTTATGCAGCGAGTTGATGGATGGGTTCATGGAAGGGGTGGGATTAATTTAATTTCACTTTCAGGATCTGACACAGGCATCCCACCTGAGTCTCTTGTCTCCCATTGAASACCCTGGATGCACAGAAAACAGAGTCAATGGATTTCAGAGCGTGAGTCATCTGGCCAAATGTKGGTGCCTATTTTGGGACAGGAAATCACACCCAAAGCTCCACTGAYTCTGCTGACTCACCCTCCATTGACTGCGAGCAGAATCCAGGGCAACTTGCCCAGAGATTGACACCCACACTGCAGATAATCACAGCTAATCACACAACAGCCACCAAATGTGCCCCAGGTGAAGAGCACGACTTGCAAGGTGTCAGCTGAAGGGGCTGTGTGGGACAGAGGGACAAAAGTGGTCCTTCTGTAGGGATAGGGAGAAGGTTTGTGTTGGCTTGAGGATGAAAAGGGATGAGAAAGACTTGGCTGTTAAGTATTTTTGCAATATGCTGATCATTAGGAGGCTGATTTTCAGAAYTGCTGAGCAGCCATGACGCCCACTGAAGACAATGGGAGCTCAGCACTTCCGAAAATCAGACTGTTGATGCTTCCATTGAATGTAATCTTTAATATTTAAAGGAATAAAAGGGTCTGAGGGATGGGGGTGCAGGAAAGTGAATTAGCTTCCTCCTCAGATGCTTTTCAAAGCCCTTTCCATCATTATTATTAATGCCTCCAGACATTATGTACTAAGGAAAACTACAGCTGGAGCATTACGTGGAAATGAAGACTACAGAAGGTTGGGCAAACCGATGGCTGTGTTCCCAAGGCTGATCTAAAACTTAATAAAGTCTAAAAGAAAACACTTGCTGGAATGACAGCCAGAAGAGCGGTTTTATCTGGTTGAAAAGAGGATCCCAGTGGCGCATCTCTGTCGAGACACTGGAGGTCACTGTCCCYTCAGGGTGAAGCTGTGTCACTTGGTTGAGCTGATGTAAAAACACATCACTTGAGAACAGGTGTCCTCCTCTTTGACTTCTGTCCCTCCTCACCCACCCACTGTGCCAGTGTGTGCCAGCTCCAGTCCTGGACTGACCCTTCCTGGAGCTCTCTGAATTCACCAGAATTGCAACTCTTTTCTGCTTTTGAGGAATTTCTCTGCTAGGTGAGTAAGCTGAACTGTCTCTCTATAGCACGGGGCAGACAGCRCAAAGAAAGATGAAGAATGAGATGGGAAAAGGGAAATGTGTCCTCTCCCATTTGTAGGTGACAATGTGGTCATCTTGAGGCACTTTGTCACCTGTAGTTACACCCTGCTGTGTCTCCCTGGAAGGAAGCTGGAGTGAGGGGGGAGTTGGTCTCTTCTGCCATTTCTCCAATGAAAGAGGAAATGGCCTTAAGTAGTGCCAGGGGAGGTTCAGATTAATTTTTTTTCCATTGTGATGGAAAGAGTGATTGGGCACTGGAATAAATTGCTGAGGGAGATGGTGGAGCCACTGCCTCTGGAAGTGTCCAAGAAGCATCAGGATGTGGCACTTGGGGATATGGTTTAGGGATCAYGGTGCTACACTGATGGTTGGACTTGATGACCTTGAAGGTCTCTTCCAACCTYCATGATCATGATTCTGTGATGTGCAAATGCTCTGAAAGAATTTATGAAGTCACAAACAGGTGATGAAGAAAAAAACACATTTTTTTTTCCAGTTTATTACTTCCTTTGTAAAAAAACACCTGGATTTTTTTTCCCAGCACAGTTTTTGGTGTGACCAAAAAGCAACTTCAGCAGCACAACAGGGATGAAGCCACTTTGCTACTTAATTGTATATTTCAGTGATCAGGAATACACAGGAGCACTGGTGATTTTTGGAGAGAGAAAGCAACTCCTGAGCTTGAGCTCTATCATCAGAAAGATAAAAATGCTTCTGTAAATCAGAAGTGAAACAGTGATGATTAATAAGGGTGCAGAGGGAGCTGAAGGACTCCAGGGATGTTTTGTTTGTCTTGGAGAGGATGGTAACCTGTGAGTAGTTGCTGACAGAGTTAATTTTACCATAGGAGACAGGGTGGGGGTTGTGTCACAGGAAGAGTGGGTTTGAAGTATTTCATGATGGCAGAGATGTTTGAATCAGTTGGGTCTTGAAGATTTTGCAGGAAACCAGCTAAAGCAAACTGAGTCATTAGTGATTATTTTCAAGAGTTTGTGGAGGATTCAGAAGTACCAGAGGACTGAAGAGGGACAAATATAGAACCTGTCTGCAAAAAAACAGACTTGATGACTGAGAAATTACAGACTGCTAGGCCTAACTTCAATTTGTGGGCAGATGCTGGAAGAAATTATTAAGCAATCATCTGCACATACCCAGAAGATAATCACCTTCYTAAAGACAAATAAATAAGATGCAAATGTACTAAGGGAAATAATTCCAAATAACCTAATTTAATTCCTCACATAGAAAAAGCCAGATGAGAGAAAGATGGTAAAATTAAGATGCCATATGAGGCTAGAAAAAGTTTTTAACAATAAGGTTAGGAAGAAGCAATTGTAGYGAAGAAGGGATAATTGGTAAATCAKTTTTGAAGAGTAATTGTCAGAAGCTTCTCAGCATCAGAATAGAATGAGATCTTAAATGAGATATCTCAATGAGGTGTCTTGGGTCTGGTTCTACTTCAAATACAATCACTCACTTGTTTTAGTAAAAAAATATAATTAAATGCTTGTGAATAACAGAAGCCTGGGATAAACGGAGAAGCATTTTGGTGAACAGAGGTGGAATCTAAAATGGYCTTGGGAAAAATGGAGAGAATTTAGGAGGAAAAGAATTAATGTATACACACAGAGTCAGCTATGTCAAGGATTAAAAAATTAAATCAGAGAATCATAGACTGACCTGATTTAATGACCTGATTTAATGACCATCTCATTCTGCCCCCTGCCATAGGCAGAGACACCTTTCACTAGCCCAGGTTAGTCCAAGGCCCATCCAGCCTGGCCTTGGACACTTCCAGGGATGAGGTATCCACAGCTTCACACTTTTCTGGGTAAAAAACATAAATGTAGAAAAGTTTGCAGGATATTAGACACAATTCTGGTGCTGAAAGGGGACCTTAAGCTCCATATAAAGAAATTATGTGATGTTGTACAAGTAAAGTAAAACTTCTCGGGAATGCCTTGATGGGATCATTACCAGTCAGGCAAATCAGACTTTTCAAGGGAACCCAGGGCCAGCAGGGTCAAGAGTTGCAGCTGATTTGGGATCCTGCACTTCACAAATTGTAGATATCACCTTGTAATAGTCCTGGTGGAGCGGCAAGATTTAGAAAAGGGTTTGAACACATCAGGAGAAACTGGGTAAACAATCCTCTTCTGTTTCAGCTACTGCAAAYAYTTCTCTTCCTCTCAGACAATTCYCTGATTCCCAGAGGCAAAGCAATRCTCAGATTCCATAAYTGATGYTTTGACCATCCTSACTCCTTCCTTAAAAACCTTCCTCARAATACCCAGGCAAAATTCCTTCTTGCTGCTTTCTACAGAAAGTCTGCAATCACTGCTTCTCCACACTCATCTGCCAGTGCCTCATTGAATTTTGGATCCCCTCTGCTCCATTCCTTGGCACTCTTCTTCTTCCATGCTTCTTATAGGCCTGACTAAAGAGTGAATCGCATTTCTTAACTTCAGGAATGAAAATCAAACATCTTAATTAGGCCTACATTTACTAAGACTCTTTCTCAGTTAAAAGGAASACAATAATTTCTGTCTTCTSCAGGGCCAGGAGCTGAACTTTGGGGATCTTCATSARCCCCTTYTAWTTCAGGATATTTWATGATTSTGTGATACTCCAGTAGATGATCTGATACTTCAAAGGTTCAAGGTCTAATTTGGGTACCTCAATTAAATGCATGAAGTCAAATGCTGTAACTCCACCCCAAAACGCCCTTCCTTAAGTCATCCATGTGGACTTCATCCTTCAGTGGAACCTTCAGAAAAGTTAATTTGTTTTGCAAGGATGCTTGCAGGAAATCTAGAATGTCATCACACAAATCAGCATGTTCCAAACTCTTTTAGAAAAAATAATGAAATATATAATAGTTTCCTGCCCTAACATCCAAGACTTTTGATTTAAATAGTAAGAGCTCTGCAGGATAGGAAGTTTTSAAGAACTGGCACCTCACAAGCACTACACAAACATTTAATAAGTAATATATTTCAAAATTTCCCATTTCTCCCTTATCTTCAGCATTCTTGTCCACATAATGTATAAACTGTCTTCTATTTCCCTTCTTCCACCCTCTAAAAGCTTATTTTCCCTTAYAAGCCCTGAATATATGTAATTTGACATATATTTCCAACATTTCCAGAATAACCACTTCAAGTTAATGTAAAGCCCAGCCTTTTGAGATAATCCCCTGCTAATCAACCATGAGCTTCTCTATTTCAGAAAAAGACTCTCCAAAAGCATCACCACATACTAAAATTTAAAGAAATATATTTCCAACCCAAAATTTTGACTAAGKGCAGTGAAAAGACTTTAACTGTGTGCTAACACCTTTTCATATGTGAACTTTTCATCCTCGGCAAGAAATGTAGCCTTGTGGACAGGGAGAAAGTTTTCCAACCCAGCTCTGCAAATGATTTACAGTCCAGTCTCTTGGTTAATTCAGTTATCATCTCTGCTTATTTCCTGCTGTGTAAATCAGAAGGGATATGAACTTAAAAACCTCATCAGAAGCTGAAAGTTCTCCATGGTAAAGGAATTAATATTTCCACACTGGCACTACTCATCTAGTCTTCTTTTTAAACTATTATTGTCCGGGTGTGATTTAGATGCCAGTCCAAAAGTCACTAGAATTAATGATAATTCTTCCTAGAGTTGTAAATCAGAAAATTTAGCACTGGAATGTAAAAGATTTAATTMTGAAATAAAATGGTTGCAATGCAAAACACAGAAAAGTTCTAAAAGAAAATAGGCAGTGGTACTTAAGAATGTAACCTAGATTCTCCTAACATTTACTCTTGAAACCAGGAACATAAATTATAACTAAATTGCATTTTATACCAAACTGGCCTCTTTGCTCTAGAGGACCTATTTCCCATGTCAGCCTRTTCTGTAGGGTTTGATCAATAAAAATCCCCAGATATTTTGCAAACAGGGAAAAAAAAAGTGTTATAAATCAGAGGATAGAAAATGAAGAAAATTCATCAGGTGAACTACAGGGCACATGACAAAAGCTGTGACTGGCAATAATAGGGACAATAAAGAAGAATATTCCAGGTTTGAGAAAAAAAAAACAACCAAAAAACAAAAAAACAACCCATCTTAAACCAGAATCTATTACTGCAGGTGAAATGAAAGAATATCAATAATAAAAGTGAGGGGAAAAAAAAAAAAAAAAGAAAGGTGAATGAATTCTGTGTCATTGTGGTCACTCTTTGTGAAGAATGTAGTCAGATGATGTAGTCAGATCAGAAAAAGGGATGGTCCAGGTAATTACAGGCCTTTAAATCTAGCATTGATCTTAGTCAAAATAGTGGAGCAACTGATACAGGACTCMATTAAAAAAGAATTAAAGAAAATTAATATAAATCATTATCAATCATCACTGGCTTCTGGAGAAGAGACCTCATTAAATAAATGTTACRTCCCTGTTGGTGAGGCTATAGGACAAGTTGGTGTGGTGAAGCCAATTAATGTAAAATTAATGCTTGGGCTGGTGCAATGAATCCCTGGGACACAAATGATAAGAAGCAAAGGATGGCCAAGGACTGTGATCTCTGGCTGTCCTAATAACAAGGAAAATATCCCACAAGAAAGGGTTGATATGGTTTTCCTACAAACAAACAGCCCCTCTGAGTATTTCTACCAGCAACATGACAAATTTATCATGTTGGACGGGTTGTTGTGGGATCCTTGTTACAGAGGTACCAAGGGATGTCCGTGAGATCAAAGCAGTCAATGGGGACAAATGGACATCCAGATACAGATAAAAAAAAGGATTTGACCTGCATTGACTGGATGGGTTGTGATGAGGGGCCAACAAAAAAGCTGGAAAGGGACTTCYTATAMGGGCATGTAGTGATGAGGARGAATGGCTTTAYRTATTTTWAAATAAAATATTAGGRAAAAAWTCTTTACTGCGAGGCTCTGGAACACATTTTCCAATAAAAATGTGGATGCCCTATCCCTGGAAATRTTCAGGGCCAGGTTGGACAGGRCTGTGARCAAYCACATCTAGTGGAAGRTCTCCCTGTCCATGKCAGGGGGGTTGGAAYTGGATGATCTTTAAGGTTTCTTCCAACTCAAACTGTTATGGGATTCTGTGATGRGGATTCTTGCTTGGGTGACTGAAAAAGAGTTTGTGGAGGAACAAGGATGATCAGCTCAGTGGGTGATCCCAGAAAGAACATGGGAYTCCCAAATAGGAATGAAAAGACTTGGTTTTCAGCACTCATTATCAAAGTGTTGAGATCCATGTTTGGGATCCACAAGCATGAAAGATTTTGACAAATAGGAAAGAGTCCAGAAAAAATTCAGTAAGTGAAAAAATGAGATAAAAATAAAACAAACTCTACACCAACCAGAAGAAAAAAAAAGCCAACCAAACAAAGACACAAATAAAACCCCAAAGCCCATATAAAGAGAGTGGGATCAGGAAATTGTATGAACTGTCCTTCTCAAAGAGAAATCGAGGTCTCTTGTGGCACTGCGATGTGGTTGTTTGGGGAATATGACTTTGTTAATGAGGACTTTGATAGATGAAGTAAGGGAAAATACCATGGTAGGACACATTAGATGGACAAATTCACTTTGGAAATCCRGTGTGGGTTGGGAATTATGAAGGGAATTTCCATCAGAGAAGCAAAATGCAGGTTATGGTAAGGCCTCTCATCATTCAAAATTTGAAACTGTAATTCCTCCCTCTGTCYCTCTGGTCTCCAAGGTGAACTAGTTGAAGTCAAAACCGATTTGGGTGAAATTCACTCTCTAATGGTCACTTTATGCCATCACAGAAGTTCCTTCTGCTGCCATCATTTAAGATCCCACAACTGAATCCTGTAACTGATAAAAGCTTGCTGGTGCTTCAATATATTTGCTCTCCTGCAATGTCCTTATGTAGTGTAACACATGTTCACAGGGTGCACAACATGGTATTGTTGCTATTAAAAAGCAAAATTAAGGGAGGAAGCCAAACAGACCTTCCCAGGCTGTATTTGCTTCACACAGACGTGTGCATGTTTTTCATCCCATAAATTTGTTATGGCTTCAGCTCCCAAGCTTGAGTGAACATTCATCTTTCTTCCCTTCCATATATACCCAAACAAAGCCGAGCTGTGGGSTGGCAGTAAAGAAACGAGGCTCACATTATTGGCTTTGCATTAGGTTTGTTTATAAAAGACAAGGCATATTAATCATAGGTACCTACACTGGGACAAGCATGCAGCAATGCAGGAAATGTATTCATTCCAGAAAAGCAGGGTGTCAGGCAGAYCAGGAGGTGCTGCAGATTGATGCACTGCCTTTTCTCTTGTAAAGAAAACTAAACAAGATTTTGCTCCAGCCCAGAGAGAAAACACAAATTAACCGTGCCCATTTCAGGCTCCCCAAGGGGCATTTTAAAACAGGTTTTTTTCCTTGAAATTGTCAATCTGTTTGCACTGGTGTGACAGTCAGCAGGTGATGTTTAAAATAGGGATTTTTTTCCCAAAACATGGTCACTGTCATGTTCCCAGAGAACACATGTTCCCCATGGGGGTAATTGGCTACTGAAGGGACAGGTTGGTGAACCTGCTTGCTCCAATTCTGGTTGCTTCAAATTTGAAGCCTTTAATTTTGTAAAGCCATTAAAAAGTCAGTGATTTCACAGGGGAGTATCTGCTGGGTGGCAGATATTCCTGTCTTTAAGATGAAAATTTGCCTTAAAACCATAGGTGAGGAAACATTATCATATTCTGGATACAAATGCTCAGGCAAAATCTATGGGGAAAAATGTTTTGATAATGGGAGATAATTCCAGAACTGTATGGACACAAACCCATATGCTCTGGGATGGCCCTGCTCGAGCAGGGAGGTTGGAGCAGATGATTCACCTTCCAACCTGCGATTCTGGGATTCACAATTGTAATTTCACTGCTATTGAAAGAAGATCACATATTGAAGGAAAGAAAGGGATCCTATCCCAAGGCCCTTCATTTCAAAACATCAGCCAGCCCACTTTCTAAAAGCTTCCAGAGAGCTATGTAGGAAATTCGGATATATAGTCCCACAGAAGAGAAATTTGACCAATTTGTGGTGACTTGTTCCTAAATTGCTTCTCTTCAAATTCCTGCCTATAATTGTGACCAAAATGTTTTAGAGGCTCTCAGCTAGCTGCACAGACAACTTTTAGATTGGTTAAAAGACATAGCRGAGAGTCCCAGCTAAAACAGGAGACCTTTTCCTGCGGTGGTGTGGCTTGGTGATACACCTTAAACCATGGATTTCCCTTCGATTGCATGAATGAGAAAAACAGGATTGACAAAATCCCATAAGGAAACTGAGCTCAGTTGGGTTTTATGGGTCCACTGACCCTGGAGTCATCAAGAAACAGATATTGATAGTGAAAATAACAAAAGAATGGTTGCAAGACTCTCTTGCATAGAGGTGACCTTGAGAAGTCACTCACGTTAAGAGGAATGTCAAAGGCATCACAGAGTGATGTCCAGAGACAGAAGATCCAGAACAGACCCAGACACCTGGGATATTTCAACCAGAGGAGACAAAAAATAACTTCAGGAGTTGGAAGTGAACCACCCTACACAAAAGAAAGTAGCAGAGATTTCCACATTTGTCTCTTTGCATAATTATAATTAAAGCAGCACAAGAAGCAGACTGCCAGTGACTGTGGCTCTTGGAAGTCAGCAGATGCCAAGAAGAAATAGTCTTGGTAGAGAAGGAAAGTGATGCAGAATTAATGAACAATGGATTTTATTCTCCAGACAAAACCTTGTCTCAGTCTGAATGGGAACAAATGACTTGGGAGCATGTGAACATCTATCTTTATTTAATTATTTATTTATTTCACATCAGCCAGGATCTTGATCTAGTTGTGCCTCCAAAGTTCTCTGGAGGATTTCTCTCTCTCTCTTTCTTTACAAAACTACTAGACTCACAGGAGATGGAGGTTTTGGCTGCTCACGTAGTCCTGAATGTCACAGATGTCAAAGACTATTCCCTTGGCTATGACATGGAATCAAAAGAGGGTTGAAAAAGTGAATTGACTGAACCTTCAAGGATAAAACGYGTTGCCCTGTAGAAAACCACAACATGCCCTCTGATTTCTGATATTAACCTTTCCTGGGAGAACACTCTACAGAAAACCTGACCTGGCAGCCCCTGCAGTTCCAGTGGAATGTGACTTCTTTCCACAGCATCTGTTCTGAAATATAACCAAAGCAGTCCACAGGACAAGAAGAAAAATACTGAAATCCTCCCCAGTGACAGAGASATCTCACAAAATCATGAAATGTTTGAAGTTACAAGGGTCCTTTGGAGGTCACCTGGTTCAACATCTCTATTCAAATGAAACCACCTAGAGCCACTTAGCCAGGCCCATGTATAGGATTTAACACTTCTTGTTCAAGTTCATGAGGTTGTTGTCAGTTTATTTTGACCATCTTTGCTTTCTGCTCATGTAGATTGGGAAAAAAAACCCACCAAAAAACCAAAGAATTAATTATTCACCAACCCAGTTCATTGTGCAGGACACAGGGCAGTTTGACTTCTCACCTACAGCAGTGATTTCATAGATTGCAGAATCAGGGAATCACAGAATGGTTCCCATCACTCTCATCACCTTGGTGGCCTCCTCTGGACCTGCTCCAGCAGCTCCATGTCCTCCCTGTGCTGGGACCTCAGAGCAGAGCAGAGCCACCACCTGAGATACCACAATGTGTGACCTCTGTCTGTACCAATGTCCTGTCCCTCTCCAAACTGAGATGACAGTGATTCTTGGGATTGTCCTCTACARGGCCAGGAGTTGGACTCTGACTCTTGTGGGTCCCTTCCAGCTCAGGATATTCTGTGATTCTGTGATGTTTTCCCTCAGTCATCCTCTGGTTCCAGCCTCTGGCAGTCAGTTCAGTATTTTCTTGACCCAGAGACCCACACAAACACACATCTTAGCACACATGGCAGGCCCAGCCACAGCAGAGGGTGGTGGAACAACCATGAGAATGAGTCCCACCCCTTCTCCTTCACACGCTGTGTCATCAGCAGCAGCTGCAGYCCAATTCAGCTCAATGGTTTACAGGTGTCTCCAGGAACAACTGTCATACAAAGCTCCTAAAATATGCACTTTTTTATTTCTTTTTTTTTTTTTCTTAACCACTCTTAAAATTTTGTACAGCAACAGTTACCCAATGAAAGCAGGAATTAACGGAAACGAAAGGAAATGAGAAACACTGAAGGAAAAACAAACATAATCAGCCCCAGCTGCAGCTCAATTAAACAACCGCTCAGAGAAAACTACTCATTCACAATTTACTCACAGAAATCYACTTTCTTACATTCTCTTCAGGATTTCAGAARCACTCTACACTTGAAGACTCMTTAYGAAGTAATTTAAGGCCTCCAAATCRCAGAGGCAAACGGCACCTGCTCCAYCGGCYGCCCTCGAGGAAGCTGTGAGAGGTGAGGCCAAGAAGTGATGTCTCACTTGTGCCTCAAGAAGGAGGTTCAGAACCTGCACTCACAAGGACAAGAAACTTGAGTTTCTTCTCTTCAGGGGTCCTGAGCTCTGCCTGCAGCCTCCTCTTTGTGGTTTGGTTGGTTGGGGTTTTTTTTGGCAAGAGTGTGTAATCACCATTTTTCTTCACCCCTTTGTCCTCATTTCATGTCCTCCTTGTCTGAGGGGATCCCAATATTTTCAATTTATAAAGGAAATGTCTTAGGAGCCCAGTGCAGACACAGCTGGTGTCCCAGGAACAAGATTTAAGATTAAAGTACTTTTCCTTCAGACTCAGACACTGAAGTGTTGATTCCTCCAACGCTCTTCCCAAGAGACACAGGCTCTCCCTTCACATYTCATCCCAGGAGAAATCAGCTTTCATTCCAGCATGAGCAGGAATGAGCTGTGCAAGCAGCAGTCAGAAGAACACTCAAACTGGAGAAGGGATCAAGTACAATATTGTGCCTTCTTATTTTAAACCCTTCTCCAACTGTGACTAAACAGTGTCCTGAAAACACTTCTCATATTGCCCTCTGTGGGAGAGTGGCTGATCCAGTGTGACCAAAGCAGACTGTTGGAATATTTCCTTCCAGCATTTAGGGTTGTTGGTTTTGGTTTTTTTTCCTGAAATGAACCATACTTTGCAAAAGCATAACTACAGAAAAAAAAAATATAGATGCAAACAAAGTTCCTCCAAATATTTCTCAAATGTGAGTAAAATTTAATTCATCTTAGGATTTAAAAAAAAAAAAAATAAATCTTATCTTCAGTTTTAAAGGATGCATAGGTAATACAGAGAGGTAAAGGGAGAAATTATCTTGTCTAAAATCTTGCTGTTACTGAAATACCTGTCAAGGCACACAACACAATTTGTGTGTTTGGGGAAAGGTGGATGTCACTAAACCACTGACAAGCTCTGAAAATGCAGCCTGGGAAGACCAAGACTCCCTGGCATTTCCAAGGTGGTATTTATCTCTCAAGCCTTCATTTCCAGTGCCTGACACTGGATACTGTTATAATTTCTTTCATCCTATGATATTGTGATTTTCTCAGGCAAGCACAACTGCACGGACACTGCTTTCCTCCTGCTGCTCACAGATAGTAACTATTGAGGTTCTATTCCTAATTTATTTATTTTTTTTATCAGAGAAAAGCAAACCCTCTTGTCCACTCACAATAGTGAAGGAATAAAGGATTTATAAAACATGAAAACAAAACATTCACTGCATAGTCAGTGTAATTACCACTATTTGGAACCCTGATTATAAAAACACATTTGTGCTATTTTCAATGTCTGAAAAGCACCAAAGCCTGAACTCTGCTCTTTCTTCAGACCCTTTAAACCAGAATTGCCTTATGCTGAATCACACAGCTCTTTCATGACTGAGTACAATCACCCCAATTACAGGGCAGGATGCGGGACAAAATATTGTGAGTAATCTCATTTATTAAATTCAAGTTCAGTAGGGAATGGTGTTGAGGAGCACAGTCCCACAATGATTCTACATATGAACCAACMAAGAGGACCTGTCCAGAGAGGTTCTGGACTMCCCATCCCTGGAAGGGCTCAAGACCAGGTTGRATTGGACTTGGAACAACCTGGGATAGTGAAAGATGTCCYTGCCCATGGCAAGAGATGATCTTTAAGGTCTTTTCCAACACAAACCATTCAATRGCTACAATTCTACGATTCTTTGACTGTCCTCAAGGTGACATTCTAATATTTGCCCCCATGCCCTATTTTTCCTTTACAAATAAAGCTTCTGCCTCTCATACTCATCCTCCTTCAGTGCACTCTCACCACTACATTTAATAATCTTCCTGAAGTGTCTGTAACTCATTCAGCCTCTGKTGAGTTGCTCCACAGCTCATGTCCTGCATCACAACCTGACAGAGAAACACAAGGAACAGGGAGCAATAAAACCAAATCCCCTGAGGAATGGGCTGTAAATATCCCTGTCCTCAGCGTAGCCCCCAGCCTTGAACTGATGGTCCCCCATGAATTTCTCACCAGCAACTTGAGGCTGTTCTGGGAGAGCTGTTTTGTCTTCYTCTCCAACACGTTGCATTATTGCAGCTCTCAGGCTCTGGAAGATTCTATCCATCACCAGTGAATAATTAATTCAYAACCAAAACTTCTCCCTGGTGTAACACCAGCTCTATTCCCTTGGAACASCTGCACCCATCTAAGAGTGTTCTGAGAATGAGCCTCTTCAGCATTCTGGTGTTGAGAAATGTGTTTTTGCCAAACTGGTCGATTCTGTGCAGGAAAACAGGAAGAAACCCCATAAATATTTAGATTTGTTCCAGAGCAAATTTGGGATAACAAATTAAATATTGGAAAGYTTCCAAGAGAGAAACAGAAYCAAACCAAACCAAAATAAAATATTTCCTGGCTCTAAATTAAAGTTCTCTGTCCTGCAGATACCTCTACATATTTTTATTGTATTTTTTCCTACTAAATTATTTTTCCTTTGCTTCACAGTCTGAGAKCAAGCATTGTCTTCCTACTAATTCAGATGTGCTCCTTCCCTCCCCATTTTAAAAGCTCAAAAAGGCTTATCAGGACATTCTGGGCAGAATGTTCCATGGGATTGCTTGAARACATTTCTCTGACTAGGGAGTCTCTTTGTATTTACATGTTGACATCTGCAGTCCTTGGAAGCTGTACTGTTGTCTGGCTTGCTGACCAACACAGAAGTGCTGTGACTCTGTAAATGACAGATAAATATTAATAATAATGTGACTTAACAGCTGTTTTTTTTTTTTTTTATCTTTTACTACCCTGCTTCCATGCAGTAAATTGCAACGCTATAAAAATGATTGGAGTGAAGAGAAATTTTAAGASGCGTTATCGATTAATATTTCGGCATGAAGAGCTGAGTAATTCTTGGCAAAGAATCTTCCTGAATTTATTCACTCTAAATTGCATTCAGTGCCAGGAAAAGGTGACCAGCTGACATCACTGGAGGCAAAACTTCTGAGAAGCTGGTCTTCACTAGGAAAATCGTGTGTGCCTAATGGGACACAGCAAACGAAAGCAAAAGGGAAGGAATGGAAGTTCCCAGTTTTTACTCTATCTAGAAGGCCATAATAAAGCTAAGATACTCTGTAATCACTAGCCCAAACTCACAGCTGAGTGCTGTGATAAGGATTTTTTTTGTGTGGTTGAGTGAAGTATTTGTGCCTTTTAATAAGAAAAGAACTAATGAAAGTAAGCACAGAACCAGCACAGTGGGCAGGGGTGGAAAAGGCTCCTACAAATACTTCTGTAACAYATCTCTGGTATCACAGAGAAGAATGATGTCCCAGGATAAAATCACAGAAKCATTGAATGGTTTCATTTAGAAGAAACCTTCATCTATTTCCAACACTCATGCCAAGAACGTGGTCACTTCCCATTACACCAGTTTGCTAAAAACATGATCCAACCTGGCCTCGAAAAATTCCAGGGATGGGGAAGCCAGAGCTTCTCTGGGCAGCTTGTTCCATGGCCTCACCACCCTCCCAGGGAAGAATTTCTTCCTAATATCTAATCTACTACTCCTGGAAGTGTTAAAATAAATGTGTGACTGACACTTGAGGACATATTTTAGTAGTAAACATAGGGGTGGTGCTGATGGCTGGAGCTGATGATTTTAGAGGTCTTTTCCARCTTAATTCTGTGGTTCTATGAAAAGAAGGGTGAGACAAATTCAGCAACTTCGGGCTGTCTCTGTGTTGTGTGATGGGAAACTGCATCCTCCTGTGGCACAGAGCACGACACGTTGCAAATTATGGGAAAAGTGGAATGGAGCACCCACTGCCTCAGCCCTTTCCTTACTAAATTGGCACTTCCAGTGTACAAGAAATACGGTTTGGCAAAACTATACACTATTCTACACATTTGGAGCCAAATTGCCACTTCCAAACAGAGCACATTGGTTTCTGAGCAGATTAAATATGGGAAAAACAGTTATCTTTGATGAGTGAATGAAGAGTGTCTCATGTAAGTGGCAAAAGTCAGTCTGTGAAGCCAAGCCACCAAGCCGTTCCAAAAGACATAAGGAGATGCATAACCTGAGCTAATTAACYYTTCCAGRTATTCRTGGTGTTCCYAYAGAAATTCAGRTGTGGYRAAAATTCCTGTATTTCTGTATAATGCTGCATCCTAACATGGGTGCGTTTTCCTCGCGACACACTGAAAAGCTGGGAGTTTATAAYAACTCCATTAAATGCAGCCAGGCTTTCTGAAAATGCTCTAAAAACACCTTTGCAAATATTATCTCCAGAGGTCTGAGATAGAAAAAGGCGGAGAAAAACACACATCCCATCTCATCCAAGGAACAGTTCAGCTGAGCAGCCCCTGTGCAAACATTTTCAAACGTTGCACTTGGAAAAGATAAACACAATTTGGGAACATGAATGAATGGGAATGGAAATTACACGGCTGCCTTGCAAAATAAGTGGAAAACAATGGAGTGAAAAATAAGTTGAGCAAGAGAGAGAGAGCAAGCACAGCACTAATGATAAGGCAAACTTTTCCAGATGTGAAAATCAATTTTATTCCAAAACTTCCCAGCCTTTTCATTTAGAAAGCAATAAAATTCTATTTGTCCCCTGTTCATTTGCTACATAAAATGCCACTAAGCTACTTGCTCTCGGCAACCACGCAAAACCTAATAGGTTAGGACTGCAGCCTTAAAATATATTAGGGTTTTTTAATGAAACCAATTTATATCAGTTTGTGCCAGTGAAAGGGCTGAAGCAACTTAATTTAGTTTCATTTTCCACACATTTGTGGCCAAGGCTAGGATTCACTTATTTCTAATGCAGCCCTGCTTCCACATGCCTGCTTGAGCTGTTTCTAACTGATTTAGCGGGTGACCTCTATTAAATAGCCAGGTGTTGGGCTCTATTAAATGGATAATCTCTTGGTACCTACACATCACAACGGCAGCCACCTCCTCATTTGGATGGTTTTGATTTGTGTGTGTGCTCAGTCAGAGGGCACGAGGCTTTTTGAAAGTGAGGGGGAAAATTATAGCCATAAAATGGACTATTCTTGGAGCTAAAGACTCTTTGTCTGTCCATGCAGCATGAAACATCATCTTAATCAGAGATTTAAACATTAGAAAAGCCCCAGACAAACAGATTTTTYMRGGSYTKRWTYYKYWAWWAMYWAAWWAMYTTTTTTYTYYTWWTWMTWTTTTTTTAATCTTTCCTTGTCTGGACACTGTTTCTTTACTGCATAAAATCACTGAATCACAGAATGKTSTGGTTGGAAGGGACCCTACWGATCAYCCAGTTCCAAACCTCCTRMAAAKGGMGGGGCTGTAGCTGAGTTAGATCAGTGTGAAGTCAGTCAAAAAAAGCTTTGTAGGAGGAGCATAAATCTTTTATTAGAGAGAGGAAATAGTTGAGGGAAGAGGCAGAAAGTTTTGAGTCACATGAGCCATTCTTCAGGCTGCTCCAAGGGTCTGCACTCCTAAGAGAATCTCTGATTTGGTTTGTTTTTTCCAAGAAATCTTGGTCAGCCTAATAAAAAACATAACCTTCACTACAAATCCTGTTTGATYTTTATCTCAGAACACCACAAAGAGTCAGTCCATTTGTTCCATGCTCTCCACTGTAGTAATGGTGGATCATTTTGAAGTTTACTTCAAAATTTAGTAACTCAGGGAGCACCAATACTTTCAAAATCATTTTTTTTGCAAGCCTTCTGTTGTGTTGGGTATTTCACATCTAACAAGGAATGAACTTGCCCTAAACCCATTACCYTGGTGGAGTTATTAATAGTATTTCTGCTTTCCCTGGGTACAGGTTTTTGCAAAACTTTGTAGAGGTGTTAAACTAAAGATTTCTGCTTTGGCAAGCTTGATAGAAATCAGACAAATATGTTAATTTATGCAGGACACACAGGTGGAAAGACCCACAAAGGGCACACACATGGAAGCAACATGTCTGCAGACAAACTGGAAAGGAGAAGGAAAATTACCATTAAAAAGGAAAATAACCATTCTGGCTTCTAYAAATTCATATCCAAAGCCAAACTTGTTGGAAAACAAATTGGGAGAGAGGTCTTTGCATCTGTCCCCACCCTGCTGAAACTCTGCCTTGGCCRCAGGGATYAAGGGATCTCTATCCAATGGACTCWGCRGACTTGTGGAGGGATTWTCATTTCATGTTCGSTGGAAAACAAGAAAACAAACTCCTGCAGTCATTTCTCAAAGGAGTGATGAAAGGCTGAACTTCGCATCTCTCTGAGAGTGTTTACTTTGCCATTATTCCTTAGAGAATTACCTTGGGACAGCACAGTTAATGGTTTGACAGGAATAGAATCATCCTGCCTGTGGTATCCCATGAATGAAAAGGCTTGGAAAAAGCTCTATTTTCCCTGGGAGCATTAAAAATGAGAACGAACAATGTGTTGCTGTTTTGGGATTTCATTTTTTGGCAGTCCAAAGTTAATATTTTCTTGTCTGAGACTATGAGATCAGTCTCRATGTTGAATCGAGGAATCTTTCATACCTTGTTTATTTACACTCAGACAAAAGGGGATGATGATTTTTAGTGTGTGTGGGGTTGTTCAGGCTCTGGGCAGACCTCTCTGTGACCCCACATGAAAATACTGGAAGGAGGTTTATGAAAAACAGGGAGAGCAGCTTTTTAAACAGGGAGATAGTGATATCAGGGGGAACAGTTTTAAACTAAAAGAGGAGAGATTTAGATAAGATATCAAAAACAAATTCTTTACTCAGAGGGTGGCRAGAAACTGCAAAGGTTTCCCAGAGAAGCTGTGGCTGCCCCATTCCTGGAAGTGTCCAAAGTCAGGCTGGATGGGGCTTGGAGCAGCCTGGGATAGTGGAAGRTGGCCCTGCCCATGGTCGGGGGAGTTGGAATAGGATGGTCTGTAAGGTCCCTTTCTACTTAAGTCCTTCTAGGATTCTATGATTTTATGATTACTCTTTTCCTTTCTACAAAATTCTTTAGTGAACTAATTGGTTATTCCTACATAGATTGAGCTGTGGCCATGTCAAAATGTTRAAAGATTCATTCCACACCTGATGGGCTAAAGTGCCTGCTCAAAGTGTTCCAAAAAGCAATGCATCAYATATTTGGCTCTAGTTAGACTGATTTTCTATGCAGAAAGTTATTTTTAGTAGTTTCTCTCTCTCTTATTGCGGTTGCGATCAGCAAAGTGACTGTGAATATTAATCATTTTACTTTCCACATTTCTCCCTTCATCTAGTGTGAATTCTCTCGCTGTACACGCCAAAAGTTTCTTTCTGAGAGCCAATGTTATAAACTTCACAGGGGATTCAATTATCAAGATGTCCGTCCTTTCTCCTTTGCTCATCCTCATCATTCACAGAGATTATACAAAAGTATTAAAAATGACCGTGTTGTTGTTGTGATGCACAAGGCAGAGCACCACGACATCCACCCTGCTGTAGCTCCATCCGTCTGCCAAAAACCGAGCGAGATGAAAACTAATGCGTTTCAGTAAAATCCATCAGAGTCAACGTCACAAAGGACAAGACTGGCGAGAGGTGGAAGTTGATGTAGTGCCACAGGCTGAGCCTCTGCCAAGTTTTGCAGCTGAAAATGCAGTCCAAGGGGAGGAAACTTCAGATATTGGATTAAATATTGCTTTATCTTATAGACTCTAGTGACACTTCATTAAGTATGAAGAGGCAGGGGCGAGGAAGTCAAATCTGACGTGCTTCTTCGTTTGCTTAAATGTATTTGAAGAGTTGAAAATCTTATTTTTCCTTGAAAATTAAAACTGTCTTTTAAAACTTCTGGCGTCTAGCTCTACTGGCAAAATACTTTCAGGAGCTCTGGTCTGTTTTCCCTTYGTGCTCATTTGATCTTGCTTGTTAGCCCTTCTCTTCACAGTACAGCAAATCACTTCAATTAAAGCTTCATTAAATCAACATTGCCATAATCACCATATGGTACTTATATATTTTTAAAGCATAACTGTTACCAACTGATCAAAATACAAGTGGGCATTTTATATGTCTGTATTCTATAGTGTACATACACTATTTATGGTGCACTTAAATTTTCACTTCTCTCAGCATGGACCAGAAGGAATTGCTGAAATCATTTCTACATCCTGTTCACAGTTATATCCACTTGTGGTTTCTCAGCTTTTCAGTATCTATGCTGGAACTACTGTAGCTTCAAGTGTCAGAGGGGCTCAGGTAAAGAGCAGTTGGGAGGCAGAAAGGATAACAAAGAGAAGAAAAAAAAACAACTTTCTAAGTGAAAAATAATAATTCCCTTGATTTTGGTGATACCTAGAGACAGAACACTGCTGGCAAACAGCACTACCTCATATCCACGTGTATTCTCTCACAAAGGCTTCTGTGCAGGTTTATAATCCCCAGCACTCAGCACTGAGGCCAGTTCTGTTCAATATCTTTATAGGCGATCTGTACAAGGGGATTAAGGGCACTCTCAGACATTTTGCAACCAACACCAATTTGGACTGCAGCGTTGATCTGYTGGAGGCTGGGAAGGCTCTGCAGGGAGATCTGGACAGGCTGGATCTGTGCAAAAAGGATCTGAGTTCTGAGTCCTGTCCTCATGTCCCAACAATTCCCTGCAGTGCTCTGGGCTGGGGCAGAGTGGCTGGAAAGYTGCCCAGCAGGAAAGATCCTGGGGCTGCTAGCTGATAGTGGCCAAACATGAGCCAGAGTGTGYYCAGGTGGGCAAGAGGGCTGGTGGCCTCCTGGCCTTCTGTGTCAGCAACAGTGTGACCAGCAGGACCAGAGCAATGACTGTCCCTGTGTGCTGGGCACTGGGGAGGACGCACCTCAAATCCCAGATTAAATTTCASCCTCTGACATCAAGACAGGCACTGAGGGGCTGGAGCGTATCCAGGGAAGGGAAATGGAACTGGGGAAGGGTTTGGAGCTGATGAGGAGCAGCTCAGGGAGCTGGGGGGGCTCAGCCTGGAGAAAAAGAGCTCAGGAGGGATCTTCTCACTCTCTGTGACATCCTGACAGGAGGCTGCAGCCAGGTGGGGGTCCGGCTCTTTTCCCAAACAGCAACTGGCCAAGAGGAAACTGCCTCTGGTTGCACCAGTGGAGGTGTAGATTAAATACTGGAAAAAAATTCATCACAGAAAAGGTGGTCAAGCATTAGAAGAGTGTGCCCAGGAGTCACCATCCATGGAGGAATTTAAAGGACATTTAGATGTGCYGCTTGGGGACATGGTTCAGTGGTGGCCTGGRCAGTGCTGGGTTAAAGGCTGAACTTGATCTTTAGGGCCTTTTCCAACCTATTCCATGATTCTGTGATCATTAATTTTAAAAAGCACCATGCCCCTGTGATAATGCAATCCAACATCCACAGACTTGACTGCTCTGATAYTTTTCAGGTGTTTCTGTCTCTCCTGTTTTTCTGCCATCAATATTATACAATCTAGAGGGCAAGAGAGGCAGAGGAGCTCACAATGGGGCAAGCCTGGGGGATGGACAGGGCTTTGAGCACGAAGGACGAGCTCCAGCAGCTGCAACAACCACACCACAGCTCCACAGTCTGTCCTCACTGGCAGGAGCAAGCTGGATGTTGTGGCACCAATCCAATTCTGATGGCCACAGAAAATAACTCTCGCAGCAGTGAAGTCCAGATGAAGAGGAGCTGGTGGAAATGACTGGGATTTTCTTGGCATGTCTCTATAGACAGCCTGTGGGTATGTGCAGATGGACCAGCTGATCACATCATGAATTTCACATGATGTAAAAAACAATAATGGCACACAGCAGAGCTGTCAATCTACTGTGTTTATACCTGCATTTATTTTTCATTGTCCTGGAGCCTGGCTGAGTTTGAATCAATAATATGATTCTGGTGCTTTACAGAGCAGGGAACAATTTCAGATTCAAATTTCTCCAAAGGGTGATTGGTCACATGGGTCCAAGACCCTGGCTCAGACCCTTGTATGAAGATTTATCACTTYTAAAGGTCAAAGGGAATAAAGGCAGGATTGGGTACTCATGAAACAGAAGTATAATTACTTCAATTTTACTTTCCCCAAAAAAGTTCACTGACAGTCTGCATTCAGAACCAGTTAATACCAAAGAAATACACTTTTTTTTTGTTGTTTACTGAGGAAGGTCACACAATACAATCCTGACTGCATCCTGCTGGTCTTCCAAAGATTTAGTAAATGACACATATGAATTATTCTACTGCTAAAAAGAGTAGATAAGGATTGGGGTTTTTTTATAACCTGATAACTTGCTCTTGCAACTGCTGAAAACTGGCACTACGTGCTATATCTGGATTTGTTGCTGGTCCATGAAAAGATGTATTTTATTCAAAACAGAAATTCCCAAAGATTTCTCTAGTGTAACCAGAGAATAGATAAATGTATGTGAGGAGACAGACAAAGAAAAAGGAATAAGAGACAAACAAAAAATCCAAGGGAAAATAGCAGGTATATAAAACCTGGGAAAACTAGCCCTTGATTTATTAACCATAATTGCATTTAGGCACACATTATTAGTACTTACTATTTGCCTTCCAGAGAAAAGACTAATGGATAAATTAACACTTTGTGTATCCTCCAAAAATGTATTAAACAGATGAACAAGGTACTTACTAAGAAAACAAAGCTAATTAAAATTGTTCTTCGGTAAAGATTTTTCTTTGTAAAGATTAACTTCACAAAGCCTAATGGTATCAAGGCACGTGCATTTTTTGCTCGTCTCTCTCATCCCAAAGCCTCTAAATGCAGAGTTCAATGTTGTTGCTGGTTTGTTTATTTTTTTTCCAATATGCTTCTTGTTTAGGAACAAACTGCAGTTTAATACAGGGTTAAGAGGGTTTTTTTTCTGTGTTCAGAAAAACAAGCTCAGATGCCTGTCACATTCAGCTGTTAATCCATATTTACAGTCAGTGTGAGAGGAATAAAAGCCCTCCATGACCAAGCCACAGCTCTGAGTTCATAGTTCAGAAAGGGTCACAGAAAGACAACAAAGGGAATAATCGATGTAAATCCAACACCGCGCTTTTAGACTGGCTCTCATCAGAAGGCAACGAGAAGTCAGGCGGAAAAGAGAGTTAAAAGGACAGTTCCACACAAATCAATGCAGAGGGACAGAGGAACAGCTGTTCAAACTGGATTAATGTCTCTTCTCTTTCCCCTACTGAGAAGCTATGATGCCAGCCTAAGCCAGGACTTCTAAAGGTATTTGGRTGCCAGCTGAAGAAAAATACACATTGAGAAATGGATACAGGGAACACAATTTAAAACCTCTGTAAGGTAGTATGTGAGAAAGTAACTGTCCATGCCATTAAAAACTGGGACACTAGAGCATCAGGGGAAGGTGTTCACAGTGTTTCCTTAATGAGGTGTTCATTAAGTGGCAGGGAAAAGCACAAATCTGGCAGTTCATCAGACAGGAGCAAGAGGAAAAGAAGCGGGATTTGAATTTGGGGTCTCACTTCAGATATCTCAGAGTTTAGTGGCATTTGAAAGAGTTTGGGGCATCCCACATGGCCTGCAACTGCTGATCCAAAAGGCCACAACTTTTCCCTGGTCCTGTACCTCCCCTGAAACAGGCAGATTTAATCTGGAGTGTGTTGAAGCCACTGAACTGTCACAAGCAGCAATAAAAGTTTTGCAGAATCATTCTTTGATGATCTATGCCCTGGAGAATCTGATCTGTTTAAACTGTGGGCTCCCTCAGGAGGAGATTTTCTTTTGTGATATATCTACCACGATGGTCTAGCTTGGTTTCAGGAGCACTGAAAAAAGTTGTGCAGGAAACAGAGAGAAAAGGAGCATTTTTGTATCCTTTATGACGTGGACCTCAGACAAACCCTATTGTTTCTCCAGCTCCTCACAGCACCCACGAATCTCAAAATCATCCTTCTGCATCAAAATCACAGGAAGCTATCCATGGACTCTGACTCCAGGATGCGAATTCATCTGAGAATCCCTCAAAACCTCATACAAAACAATTTCATTTTCACTGTGRTGCTCCTCCATTCTGCTCCAACAAAAATCAACACTATCCTTGCTTCCTGTCCCTCAGACACTGGAAGCTTCTGGARATGCTGTGGTGATGTCAGACCTCACAGGACAAAAGTTCACAAGGAGTCACAAAATCCCTTCAGAAAGGGTAAAAACTGAGGCATTCAAATGACATCTGAGGACATGGGAACCACTGACAGACCATAAATAGATTCACTCTCCGCTATCCTACGTATCAGCCTTTTTTTTTTTAACACTCCTTTTGTCTTTGTAGAAGGACTTGGTGATTTCAGCTGATCTCTAAACTGATGAGTACCAGCCCAAACTCCACAACAAAATGTTTCCAACAGCTGCCAGAGCTGTCATCTTGGCTTGAACCCAACTGGCTAAAATTCAGCCCTGAAGCTTTTGGCTATGATGGAACGTATTTATTTTGTATTTAAAGAATAAAGCTAATTAATTTCTTAGACCTTGCTGAATATGAGACTCTTCCCCTTATTGCTGGCAGTACTTACAATGGATCCTTTAATGCTTTTTACTGTGACCAAAAAAAACCCCCAGAAAATTTAAAAAAATCATTGCTTTAGCTGAATAAGGCATTTCTTAATGGTGGTACAGGACCTGGAAGCATTACAGCTAATTGAACTTACTGTTCTTGGAGTAGACAGACAAAGGTCAGGTTGTCTTAACAGCTTGTAAGCTGTCAAGCTGTATTTGTTCTTGAAATTTGTTCATTCATTTGTTCAATGAATGATTTTCAGCAGTCCTTTCCACCCCGAGCAGTAATGACTCAGTGTACCCAGCTCCAAGAACCCTCCTTGGGAGCCAATCCCTTTCTTGTGCTCTGCTAAAATAGACAAAGGCAGGCAAGGAATCCCAGGGGTTTTATTCCATGGGTTCCCACAGACTGGGGATGAGAGGAATTATGTCATCTTCATTAATTCAGGCTGCCTGCCGTGTTTGTAGATGGTGTCTCACCCCTTACAAGAGCTTATCTGCTGCTGGTTAACCAGTCAGATAACTCAGGCAGGACAAGATGTCTTGGAGTGAGTGATTTTTGTTCCTTGGGGTTGCTACTGGTCTGGCACCTCCCAACTGCCAGTGAAGATCTTACTTTTAAAGTGAAATTTGACAAAACAAGCTGAATTTCTGACTGACAGGCTCTCACTKTACAMYYATAAAAGCCACAYCAAACTTTCACAAAGTASAAATCTTCTACACATTTCCCTGGAAAGCTGTGGAGCTTTTCCTGTAAGTGAGGATGTTGTTTCATGGCTACTCCCAAGGGTTGAGTGAAGGAATCTGTACATTGTCATCATTTTGTTCTAAGTTACATTCAGCTCCTAATCAATACCATTTCTTTTGCTGACTTTGATATAGGTACCTTGATATAGTGCACTGTTTTATGTTAGGCTGTAATCTACCAGTAGCTCTTTTAGTTTATGCTGCACAATAAGTCACTCCGATTAAGATCTTTCATCTATTATCTTGTCTCCTTAATAAATAATTCATTTTTTGCAAACAGATCCAATTCAACATCATTAAAACYAGTGATTCCTTAAATTTAAAGTATTGCCAAAATTTGAGGTCATGGCAGGACTTGWCTGAAGCTCCCACTCTCCCTGGGAYAGCRTTTCCAATGCATCAGGCACAAATAATTCCCTTAGAGAAAGCCATCACTGAGGAAGGCCAGCAGTGTGGATTGCAATGCAGCAGAAGATGAAAACCTTTCTGCTCTTTTAGTAATTTCCACCAGCTTTCTATTATCCTTCCTGTTAGAAATAATGAAGTAAAGTATGAAGTGCCTGGCTCCAGCTTCTAGGCATTGATTCTTGTTATGTTTTCTCCCAGCTGCATTTCAGATCCCTGAATGCTCAGTATTCTCCTGCAAGCACAGCTCAAGCACAGTGTAATAAACTCTCCTCTAAGTCTTCATTCTGATAATCTATACACACTTCTATTTTTTCATATATGCTATCCTTTTCAATTTAGGATTTTTCCATATCCCTTTTGAAATGTGGCAGAAAAAACTGCCTATTCTTGTCCATTCAATGAAGAATTTTAAACCTTCTCCTGCATCCTCAGGGGGACTCACTTCTGGATTTCTACTGGGTGGAATGGCCATTTGAGAGTAGTCAAGGAACTATATCTAAAGATTAGGTCTGAAGGATACAGTAATGTAATAGCAGGTAAAAAATGGCAGGAAAACACCACAGTCATGAGATTCAATAACAATTTTAGGGAATCTTGGGAAAACTGATTCTTCACTTTTACTATATCACAGYTGTGGAGAGACTCATCCCTGAAGTCTCTCACTAAATGAGATACTTCAGCTGAGCAGTAATTAATCCTCACACACRCAACATTGAGGATGAGAACACATCACTGGCAACCAGCAGCATTTATTCCACTCATGTTTAAGCCACTGTTTCTTAGGGGCTCCCTTGTAAGTCCCAAAGTCCCTTTCTCAGCCCTTCTGAACCCTTAAGCAAGATTGATCTGGTAACTCAATCTCTGCACTTGCAATTGCTAAGTTGATTATCTTCCCTCACAGGTCTGCAAAGGAATTATTTAGAGTTCTTCAAACTTTAACTCCCTCAGATTGTCTGAGAAGCTGCCCCTTTCCTGAGCTATTTCTGTTCCAGCCTGACAGRAACAGTAACTAAAGCACAGGTCTATTGATTAAATATCCTTATTTTTTTTCCCCTGCAACAGCCTAAGGCATTTAATCAATATGGCAATGCCCCATAYCATGGACCAGAGATACAATATCCAGTGATCATAAACTGCTCCAAGAAGTGGTATAAAGTGATTTTATGACCTGACACCTGCTAAAACATCCATTCTTAGTGGAATAGATGCATGCATTTCCCTCTGCAAGCCAGTTCCATAAAAAGAGCTGAACATCACATGGAGCAGCTGAATCACAGAAAAGACCCCTACGATGTTATGATTTCACATACATCAAAAGGAAACAGATTTTGCTAAAGCATTTCTATACAAAATGCCATTTATTTCCTGAAAGTGATGCACAAACACTTCCCAAGAGGAGAAGGACATGGCAGTCTATTGAACATTCTTTATATGAATCCTCCTCCTATAACCCCTGAACTGCTCACAAGCTTATTCTTTTTTGAATTTAATTCTCCTCACAACCTTTTTGGGGAACTGGCTGGTATATTTATCCTTGGGAATGTAGGCCTGACTCATGTTAAAATAGTTTTTCAATACMGTAATGCCACTCAGGGGCATAATTCTTGAGGCAATGTAGAGACCAGAGAATGCACTGCTCCAGATACACTTATTTGTAG